>NC_143023.1:595000-777500 GCF_057628025.1 Oncorhynchus mykiss
TAGGGTTAGGACACATGGGTTTGGACACATGGGTTAGGGTTAGGGAACATGGGTTAGGGCAAATGGGTTAGGGAACATGGGGTAGGGTTAGGGAACATGGGTTAGGGCACATGGGTTAGGGAACATGGGGTATGGAACATGGGTTAGTGTACATGGGGTATGGTTAGGGAACATGGGTTAGGGTACATGGGTTAGGGAACATGGGTTAGGATACATGGGTTAGGGGACATGGGTTAGGGAACATGGGTTAGGGAACATGGGTTAGGGAACACAGGTTAGGGAACATGGGTTAGGATACATGGGTTAGGGAACATGGGTTAGGGGACATGGGTTAGGGGACATGGGTTAGGATACATGGGTTAGGGAACATGGGTTAGGGAACATGGGTTAGGGTACATTACACTCAGATAAGTTCCAAAAGAATAAAGACATTACAAATGTCAATATACTGTGTTGTAATGTGTCCCTACCCTAACCCATGTGTCCTAACCCATGTGTCCTAACCCATGTGTCCTAACCCATGTGTCCTAACCCATGTGTCCTAACCCATGTGTCCTAACCCATGTGTCCTAACCCATGTGTCCTAACTCATGTGTCCTAACCCATGTGTCCTAACCCATGTGTCCTAACCCATGTGTCCTAACCCTAACCCATGTGTCCTAACCCATGTGTCCTAACCCATGTGTCCTAACCCATGTGTCCTAACCCATGTGTCCCTACCCTAACCCATGTGTCCTAACCCATGTGTCCTAACCCATGTGTCCTAACCCATGTGTCCTAACCCATGTGTCCTAACCCTAACCCATGTGTCCTAACCCAAGTGTCACATCCCTAACCCATGTGTCCTAACCCATGTGTCACATCCCTAACTCATGTGTCCTAAGCCACGTGTCCTAACCCATGTCTCCTAACCCATGTGTCACATCCCTAACCCATGTGTCCTAACCCATGTGTCCTAACCCATGTGTCACATCCCTAACCCATGTGTCCTAACCCATGTGTCCTAACCCAAGTGTCCCAACCCATGTGTCCTAACCCATGTGCCCCAACCAACGTGTCCCAACCCATGTGTCCTAACCCATGTCTCCTAACCCATGTGTCCTAACCCATGTGTCCTAACCCAAGTGTCCCCAACCCATGTGTCCTAACCCATGTGTCCTAATCCATGTGTCTTAACACATGTCGCCTAACCCATGTGTCACATCCCTAACCCATGTGTCCTAACCCACACTCATGTGTCCCACCCCTAACCCATGTGTCCCAACCCTAACCCATGTGTCCTAACCCATGTGTCACATCCCTAACCCATGTGTCCTAACACGTGTCCTAACTGATTTGTCCCAACCCTAACCCATGTGTCCCAACCCTAACCCATCTGTCCTAACCCATGTGTCCTAACCCATGTGTCCTAACCCATGTCTCCTAACCCATGTCTCCTAACCCATGTGTCACATCCCTAACCCATGTGTCCTAACCCATGTGTCCCAACCCATGTGTCCCAACCCATGTGTCCTAACTATGTGTCCTAACCCTAACCCATGTGTCCCAACCCATGTGTCCTAACCCATGTGTCCTAACCCATGTGTCCCAACCCTAACTCATGTGTCCCAACTCATGTGTCCCAACCCATGTGTCCTAACCCATGTTTCCTAACCCATATGTCCTAACCCATGTGTCCCATCCCTAACTCATGTGTCCTAACCCATGTGCCCCATCCCTAACCCATGTGTCCTAACCCATGTGTCCTAACCCATGTGTCCTAACCCATGTGTCCAAACCCATGTGTCCTAACCCATGTGTCCTAACCCATGTGTCCTAACCCTAACCCATGTGTCCTAACCCATGTGTCCTAACCCATGTGTCCAAACCCATGTGTCCTAACCCTAACCCATGTGTCCTAACCCATGTGTCCCATCCCTAACCCATGTGTCCTAACCCATGTGTCCTAACCCATGTGTCCCATCCCTAACCTTAACCCTTGTGTCCAGGCAGGGCAGGGCAGGCAGGCAGGCAGGCAGGCAAGACAGGACAGGGCAGGACAGGGCAAGACAGGACAGGGCAGGACAGGGCAGGCAGGCAGGCAGGCAAGACAGGACAGGGCAGGCAGGGCAGGGCAAGACAGGACAGGGCAGGCAGGCAGGCAGGCAGGGCAGGACAAGGCAAGACATGACAGGGCAGGACAAGGCAAGACAGGACAGGGCAAGACAGGACAGGGCAGGACAAAGCAAGACAGGATAGGGCAAGACAGGACAGGGCAACACAGGACAGGACAGGGCAAGACAGGACAGGGCAACACAGGACAGAACAGGGCAAGACAGGACAGGGCAAGACAAGGCAAGACAGGACAGGGCAAGACAGGGCAGGGCAGGGCAAGAAAGGACAGGGCAGGCAGGACAGGGCAGGGCAGGGCAGGGCAGGGCAGGACAGGACATGGCAAGACAGGGCAGGCCAGGGCAGGACAGGATAGGACAAGACAGGACAGGGCAGGACAGGGCAAGACAGGACAGGGCAGGACAGGACAGGACAGTCTACAGAGGCACCAGGGGACTATAACACACAGGCTTCATTCGGTTGGTAAAACACCTGAACAGTTGGTCTTTGAAGCAGTGTAACACTCTTCTCTGAGTCCTGCCAGGCAGACAGGTGGGGAGACATTCCTTCTAGGGACAGACAACTGAAATCAAATGTCAGGTTTCAAAATAAAAAGGAGTAATGTATTGGATACCCCCCCCCCCTTCCTTCTAGGGACAGACAACTGAAATCAAATGTCAGGTTTCAAAATAAAAAGGAGTGTTGTATTGGATACCCCCCCCCCCCCCCCACAGTCACCACTCAGCAGACAGACAGATAGGAGCCACTCTGCACAACAACAGCTAAAAATAAAGCACTGAGTCAGTAACACAATCTGAAACTGTAAATAGACCCTGGGTGACCCAGTCTGTTGGTTATCTCTGCCGGTCTATGAAACCAGTAGGTCCATAAGGAGAACACCTGGCATCTTGTTCTAATTAATATCTTTGGTCTCTAAATGATCTTCTCCACGTGTCAAACCGTTCTGCAGCCTTGCGAGGCCACGTGTGCATCAAGTACAACAACAACAACAAAATGAAGGCTAGGACATCCGGTTAAAAAAAAACACAACAAAAAAACAGATATGGCAAACCGCATGTGCATCTGGTGAACATATGGCATAAACCAAAACCCCACGTCGGTTTTGCGCCACGATAAGGAGAAGGAAAACAAATAGGAAGTAATGCACGAGTATAGGGACGTGGTCTAGTGGTTATCACTTGTTGGACGTAATAAATGTGCGCTGTCTCTTTAAGAGACACGCCGTCGCGATAAAGCCGTGGCGAGGCTCGCTGCAACCAGCCGGTAGTTTCAGTTCACACAGAAACCACGGTGAAGGCGGCCGCGTATAGCCGGAGTCTTCTGAGAAAGGAGACCGAAAACCAAGCTGTAGACAGTTATATGTCGTTTCCTGTGGATGATAATAACGAATGGCTGGCTCGTCGGTGTTGTACTTTCAATATCTACAAGACCTTGGGGGTGAGTAAAAACGCCGTTTCTTTTCTTGATTTTAAAATGCCTGCTAACCGGTTTAAACAGGTGCATACACCTGTTTGAAATGTTGACCTACTGCTCTCAAAGAGTTTAACGGGACAAAGGCATTTTAATAGAAAATCACCGCCTTGGACATTTTAAAAACTCAAACATGCCTCTCTCTTTTTCACTAGGTTGATATCCAGAATCTTTTTGGACATCATCCCGGTATTGTATTTTTGACCGGAAGCATTTGATGATGGATTGGAACCGTCCCACACCTTGAAATAAGTCCTACCCGAATCGAATTACCGGTCGTGTTACGTTTCCTACCTAAAGCACCGACCTCACCACCTCCGCGCCTGGAACAGGTGGAAACGTGTCATTTATTTAGTTGTTGTCACCACCCACCTGGAAGTGGCATGGGTAACCAGGTTGAGAAACTGACACATCTGACTTATGACAATGTTCCGACCGCGGATCCCAACGGGTTTGACACGGAGGATGAGCTGGGGCCCCGGATCGGAGTGTCCTACATCTTCTCCGCGGACGACGACGAACAAGAGGAACGTGCTGACGGACCGGACAAGGATCAGAACGAGGAAGAGAAACAATACGATAACTGCAACGAGCTGGAGTGTGTTGTGTACTACCGTGACGAATCTGTGTACGAGAAAAATCTCAAACTCTCTGATATGAGCACGTATTCGACTGAGAATCTTTTAAACAAGTGCATACCGGGGGATTTGGTGGAGTTCGTGGCTACGGGCCAGTACCCTCACTGGGTTGTGTACGTGGGCGACTTTCAGGTCGTTCACCTGCACCGGGCTGAAATCAAGAATAATTTCCTGACAGATGCCAGTCAAGGAAAGCGAGGCAGGATAGTTAACGGGCTGTATAAATTCCGCGCTCTGCCTCCCGAGGTGGTGGTGCAGAACGCGGTGCAGCAAGTAGGAACGAGAGACCGAGAGCTGGACTGGAGGAACTCTGAGTGCTTTGCTGCGTGGTGCAGGTTCGGGAAGAGGGAATTTAAAATAGGAGGAGAGATCCGTATCGGAAAGCAACCCTACAGGTTGAAAATGTTGTTTTCTGAAAAGAAGAGTCACGTCCTTGAATTTCAGAGTTTTGACGACTTGATCATGGAGAAGAGGAGAAACGATCAGATAGGCAGAGATGCGGTGACGCAAGAGTTAGCGAACCATCTCAACGCAACCGATGCGGAAATTAAGGACGACTTTCATCAGAGTGTAAACTGAAAGACCCCAAGAGAAACGGATGGTAATGTCCAGTGGAGGACTTGGGCAGCGTTCAGCTTTAGGATACAGGAGCCCACGTGACTAGAACACTGTTGGAAATCCTGTTTTGTTTTTTTTGGCGCAATGGCCGTGCGCCTTTTTATGCATACCAAAACATTTATATTGGTTTGAGACGAAGTAGCAACTCAACCAATGAAGTGCATTTAATTTACCAACAGTTTCTACCTTGAGACAAGGACACCTTGAAACACACAAACATTCCCATTTAATACTGAACAAAAATATAAACTCATCATGCAACAATTTCAAAGAATTTACTGAGTTATGGTTCATATAAGGAAATCAGTCGCTTGAAATAAATTGATTAGGCCCTAGTATATGGATTTAGGGTCTAATGTTCACTATCGGATGTAAACAAATATGCATCTGTTGGTCACAGATACATTATTTTTAATTTTTAAATGAGCCTCAGGATCTCGTCACGGTATCTCTGGACATTCCAAATTGCCCTCGATTTAAAATGCCATTGTGTTCGTTGTGTCCGTAGCTTATACCTGCCCCATACCATAACCCCACCGCCACCACGGGGCACTCTGTTCACACAACGTTGACGTCAGTAAACCGCTCGCCCACACGACGCCATACACGTGGTCTGTGGGTTTTGAGGTTGGTTGGACATACTGCCAAATTCTCTAAAAACAACGTTAGATGTGGGTTATGTTAGAGAAATCAAAATTAAATTATCTGATAACAGCTCTGGTGGACCTTCCTGCAGTCAGCATGACAAGTGTACGCTCCCTCAAAACTTGAGACATATGTGACATTGTGTTGTGTGACAAAACTGCACTTTTTTTGTGTGTGTGGCCTTTTTATTGTCCCCAGCACAAGGTGCACCTGTGTAATTATCATTCTGTTTAATCAGCTTCTTGATATGCCACACCTGTCAGGTGAACGGATTATCTTGGCAAAGGAGAAATGTTCCCTAACAGGGATGTCAACAAATTTGTGCCAGAAAATGTGTGTATGGAACATTTCTTGTCTCTTTTTATTCCAGCTCATGAATCATGGGAAAAAACACTTTTACACATTGTTTTTTTAATATTTTTGTTCAGTGTAGCTTCAAGTCGTCCCATATGGACTGGTCACTGTTGTTTTCTACCCATCTGAAGAGGAGCAAAGCCTTTCCTATAGCCTTTCATATCTGTCTGTTTCACAACGTGCTCCTGGACAACCCCTGGTGTTTTAGACCAATGGAGAGGGAGCAGAACATGCTCCTGGACAACCCCTGGTGTTTTAGACCAATGGAGAGGGAGCAGAACATGTTCCTGGACAATCCTGGTGTTTTAGACCAATGGAGAGGGAGCAGAACATGTTCCTGTACAACCCCTGGTGTTTTAGACCAATGGAGAGGGAGGAAGCAGAACATGTGACCCATTTGACATTTCACTTTCCGGATTCCCTACTGTGACTTTATGATTCCCATTCTGACCTGTCTGACTGGTTATTGTATTCACAACCACAATTCTGTGTGTCCCAAATGGCTCCCTATATAGTGCACTACTTTTGGCCAGAGGCCTATGGTCCCTTGTCAAATGTAGTGCACTACTTACTATACAGGGTGCCATTTGGGATGTTTCCTGGCTGCACTTTAATTGAGTCTATTATTGATTTTATGGGTTTTTAAAAAATGTTTTTTTTTTTTTTGGAGGTGAATGTTTGTATGAGGAAATATATGGAAATAAATATCTATTTAACCTAAATGCATATTTTCTTACAGCACTAGTCTGTTGATTGGGCAACTGCAAAATGGTAAATGTATTTCTATTCAATTAAAAAACAGACATTGATGGCTGGTACTGTGTAGTTTTGCATTCACACCCAAAGTCAGGTACAACCCCATTACTTTATCTCCCTGAGCAGGAGTCGTTCCATTACTTTATCTCCCTGAGCAGGAGTCATTACGTTATCTCCCTGAGCAGGAGTCATTACTTCATCTCCCTGAGCAGGAGTCATTACTTCATCTCCCTGAGCAGGAGTCATTCCATTACTTCATCTCCCTGAGCAGGAGTCATTTCATTACTTCATCTCCCTGAGCAGGAGTCATTACGTTATCTCCCTGAGCAGGAGTCATTACTTCATCTCCCTGAGCAGGAGTCATTACTTCATCTCCCTGAGCAGGAGTCATTCCATTACTTCATCTCCCTGAGCAGGAGTCATTCCATTACTTCATCTCCCTGAGCAGGAGTCATTTCATTTCATCCACAACACAACCATTCCAACATTTTCCCTTTGCTTGTCTTCCACAGGTGTTCCATTTGAGGTGGAAAGAAAGTGAACTGGGGCAGTGATACATTTTGATTCAACCTCCAGAATAGCTGAATAACCTCCGACATCTTGAATGCTGCTTCACTATCTCCCAAAACCCTTCACCCCTCAGGGTATTCTGGTTTAACCCTTCACCCCTCAGGGTGTTCTGTTCAGCCCTTCACCCCTCAAGGTATTCTGGTTTAACCCTTCACCCCTCAGGGTGTTCCGTTCAGCCCTTCACCCCTCAGGGTGTTCTGTTCACCCCTCAGGGTGTTCTGTTCAGCCCTTCACCGCTCAGGGTGTTCTGTTCACCCCTCAGGGTGTTCTGTTCACCCCTCAGGGTGTTCTGTTCAGCCCTCAAGGTGTTCCGTTCAGCCCTTCATCCCTCAGGATGTTCTGGTTTAACCCTTCACCCCTCAGGGTGTTCCGTTCAGCCCTTCACCCCTCAGGGTGTTCCGTTCAGCCCTTCACCCCTCAGGGTGTTCCGTTCACCCCTCAGGGTGTACCGTTCAGCCCTTCACCCCTCTGGGTGTTCTGTTCAGCCCTCAAGGTGTTCCGTTCAGCCCTTCATCCCTCAGGATGTTCTGGTTTAACCCTTCACCCCTCAGGGTGTTCCGTTCAGCCCTTCACCCCTCAGGGTGTTCCGGTTCAGCCCTTCACCCCTCAGGGTGTTCCGGTTCAGCCCTTCACCCCTCAGGGTGTTCCGGTTCAGCCCTTCACCCCTCAGGGTGTTCTGGTTCAGCCCTTCACCCCTCAGGGTGTTCTGGTTCAGCCCTTCACCCCTCAGGGTGTTCTGGTTCAGCCCTTCACCCCTCAGGGTGTTCTGTTCAGCCCTTCACCCCTCAGGATGTTCTGGTTCAGCCCTTCATCCCTCAGGGTGTTTTGCTCAGCCCTTCATCCCTCAGGGTGTTCTGGTTCAGCCCTTCACCCCTCAGGGTGTTCTGTTCACCCCTCAGGATGTTCTGGTTCAGCCCTTCACCCATCAGGGTGTTCTGTTCACCCCTCAGGATGTTCTGGTTCAGCCCTTCACCCCTCAGGGTGTTCTGTTCACCCCTCAGGGTGTTCCGTTCAGCCCTTCACCCCTCAGGGTGTTCTGTTCACCCCTCAGGGTGTTCTGTTCACCCCTCAGGGTGTTCTGTTCACCCCTCAGGATGTTCTGGTTCAGCCCTTCACCCCTCAGGGTGTTCTGTTCACCCCTCAGGGTGTTCCGTTCAGCCCTTCACCCCTCAGGGTGTTCTGTTCACCCCTCAGGGTGTTCTGTTCACCCCTCAGGGTGTTCTGTTCACCCCTCAGGATGTTCTGGTTCAGCCCTTCACCCCTCAGGGTGTTCTGTTCACCCCTCAGGGTGTTCCGTTCAGCCCTTCACCCCTCAGGGTGTTCCCTTCACCCCTCAGGGTGTTCTGTTCAAGATGTTCAACTAGTTGGTGCTGTTCCTTTCTTGACATCCGGGTTGTTAGTTTTCCTTTAAGCAGGATTGTTGCACAAAGTGGTAATGTTATGTAAAGGTGATTAGTTACTGAGCTTTTACTAAGCACCTTTCTGCCTGTCAGCAGAGGCCCAGAGACGTGTTTCAGCAGGTTACCAGGATTACTACACAAAGGCACAACATTTATCTGCTTCCTCTAACAAAGGTAATCTCTGTTTTCACTGTGTGTGTGTGTGTGTGAGAGACTGCTTCTCTGCATTCTAATGCTGTTTCTTTTCCTTTAGCTAGTTTTGAGCGGTGATTGTTTTGCGCACACACACACACACACACACACTTGCACAGCCAACCGCTGAGGCCTTGTTATCCCTGTTGTCAGAGTGACGCCTGAAGCATTTTAAGTCACGTGGTGGGAGAGACCCAGCTCTTGTTTGTTTTCCAGTGTTGTATTTGCACTGAGATAATAAGGGTTGATCCGGGGTAAAGTCCCGTCACCTCATCTCTGACCAGGGTTGATCCGAGGGGAAAGGCCCATCACGTCATCTCTGACCAGGGTTGATCCGGGGTAAAGGCCCATCACGTCATCTCTGACCAGGGTTGATCCGGGGTAAAGGATTGTCACCTCATCTCTGACCAGGGTTGATCCGGGGTAAAGGCCCATCACCTCATCTCTGACCACGGTTGATCCGGGGTAAAGGCCCATCACCTCATCTCTGACCAGGGTTGATCCGGGGTAAAGGCCCATCACCTCATCTCTGACCAGGGTTGATCCGGGGTAAAGGATCGTCACCTCATCGCTGACCAGGGTTGATCCGGGGTAAAGGATCGTCACCTCATCGCTGACCAGGGTTGATCCGGGGTAAAGTCCCGTCACCTCTGACCAGGGTTGATCCGGGGTAAAGTCCCGTCACCTCTGACCAGGGTTGTTCCGGGGTAAAGTCCCGTCACCTCTGACCAGGGTTGATCCGGGGTAAAGGCCCATCACCTCATCTCTGACCAGGGTTGATCCGGGGTAAAGGCCCATCACCTCATCTCTGACCAGGGTTGATCCGGGGTAAAGGATCGTCACCTCATCGCTGACCAGGGTTGATCCGGGGTAAAGTCCCGTCACCTCTGACCAGGGTTGATCCGGGGTAAAGTCCCGTCACCTCTGACCAGGGTTGTTCCGGGGTAAAGTCCCGTCACCTCTGACCAGGGTTGATCCGGGGTAAAGTCCCGTCACCTCTGACCAGGGTTGATCCGGGGTAAAGTCCCGTCATCTCTGACCAGGGTTGATCCGGGGTAAAGGCCCGTCTCCTCATCTCTGACCAGGGTTGATCCGGGGTAAAGTCCCGTCATCTCTGACCAGGGTTGATCCGGGGGAAAGGCCCGTCTCCTCATCTCTGACCAGGGTTGATCCGGGGGAAAGGATTGTCACCTCATCTCTGACCAGGGTTGATCCGGGGGAAAGGATTGTCACCTTATCTCTGACCAGGGTTGATCCGGGGTAAAGGCCCATCACCTCATCTCTGACCAAGGTTGATCCGGGGTAAAGGCCCATCACGTCATCTCTGACCAGGGTTGATCCGTGGTAAAGGATCGTCACCTCATCTCTGACCAGGGTTGATCCGGGGTAAAGGATCGTCACCTCATCTCTGACCAGGGTTGATCCGGGGTAAAGGCCCCTCATCTCTGACCAGGGTTGATCCGGGGTAAAGGCCCATCATGTCATCTCTGACCAGGGTTGATCCGGGGTAAAGGCCCATCACCTCATCTCTGACCACGGTTGATCCGGGGTAAAGGCCCCTCATCTCTGACCAGGGTTGATCCGGGGTAAAGGCCCATCACCTCATCTCTGACCAGGGTTGATCCGGGGTAAAGGATCGTCCCGTCACCTCTGACCAGGGTTGATCCGGGGTAAAGTCCCGTCACCTCTGACCAGGGTTGTTCCGGGGTAAAGTCCCGTCACCTCTGACCAGGGTTGATCCGGGGTAAAGGCCCATCACCTCATCTCTGACCAGGGTTGATCCGGGGTAAAGGCCCATCACCTCATCTCTGACCAGGGTTGATCCGGGGTAAAGGATCGTCACCTCATCGCTGACCATGGTTGATCCGGGGTAAAGTCCCGTCACCTCTGACCAGGGTTGATCCGGGGTAAAGTCCCGTCACCTCTGACCAGGGTTGTTCCGGGGTAAAGTCCCGTCACCTCTGACCAGGGTTGATCCGGGGTAAAGTCCCGTCACCTCTGACCAGGGTTGATCCGGGGTAAAGTCCCGTCATCTCTGACCAGGGTTGATCCGGGGTAAAGGCCCGTCTCCTCATCTCTGACCAGGGTTGATCCGGGGTAAAGTCCCGTCATCTCTGACCAGGGTTGATCCGGGGGAAAGGCCCGTCTCCTCATCTCTGACCAGGGTTGATCCGGGGGAAAGGATTGTCACCTCATCTCTGACCAGGGTTGATCCGGGGTAAAGGCCCATCACCTCATCTCTGACCAGGGTTGATCCGGGGTAAAGGCCCATCACGTCATCTCTGACCAGGGTTGATCCGCGGTAAAGGATCGTCACCTCATCTCTGACCAGGGTTGATCCGGGGTAAAGGCCCCTCATCTCTGACCAGGGTTGATCCGGGGTAAAGGCCCATCATGTCATCTCTGACCAGGGTTGATCCGGGGTAAAGGCCCATCACGTCATCTCTGACCAGGGTTGATCCGGGGTAAAGGCCCATCACCTCATCTCTGACCAGGGTTGATCCGGGGTAAAGGCCCCTCATCTCTGACCAGGGTTGATCCGGGGTAAAGGCCCCTCATCTCTGACCAGGGTTGATCCGGGGTAAAGGCCCCTCATCTCTGACCAGGGTTGATCCGGGGTAAAGGCCCCTCATCTCTGACCAGGGTTGATCCGGGGTAAAGGCCCCTCATCTCTGACCAGGGTTGATCCGTGTTAAAGGCCCCTCATCTCTGACCAGGGTTGATCCGGGGTAAAGGCCCCTCATCTCTGACCAGGGTTGATCCGGGGTAAAGGCCCCTCATCTCTGACCAGGGTTGATCCGGGGTAAAGGCCCATCATGTCATCTCTGACCAGGGTTGATCCGGGGTAAAGGCCCATCACCTCATCTCTGACCAGGGTTGATCCGGGGTAAAGGCCCCTCATCTCTGACCAGGGTTGATCCGGGGTAAAGGCCCCTCATCTCTGACCAGGGTTGATCCGGGGTAAAGGCCCCTCATCTCTGACCAGGGTTGATCCGGGGTAAAGGCCCATCACCTCATCTCTGACCAGGGTTGATCCGGGGTAAAGGCCCCTCATCTCGGACCAGGGTTGATCCGGGGGAAAGGATTGTCACCTCATCTCTGACCAGGGTTGATCCGGGGGAAAGGATTGTCACCTTATCTCTGACCAGGGTTGATCCGGGGTAAAGGCCCATCACCTCATCTCTGACCAGGGTTGATCCGGGGTAAAGGCCCATCACGTCATCTCTGACCAGGGTTGATCCGCGGTAAAGGATCGTCACCTCATCTCTGACCAGGGTTGATCCGGGGTAAAGGATCGTCACCTCATCTCTGACCAGGGTTGATCCGGGGTAAAGGCCCCTCATCTCTGACCAGGGTTGATCCGGGGTAAAGGCCCATCACGTCATCTCTGACCAGGGTTGATCCGCGGTAAAGGATCGTCACCTCATCTCTGACCAGGGTTGATCCGGGGTAAAGGCCCCTCATCTCTGACCAGGGTTGATCCGGGGTAAAGGCCCATCATGTCATCTCTGACCAGGGTTGATCCGGGGTAAAGGCCCATCACCTCATCTCTGACCAGGGTTGATCCGGGGTAAAGGCCCCTCATCTCTGACCAGGGTTGATCCGGGGTAAAGGCCCCTCATCTCTGACCAGGGTTGATCCGGGGTAAAGGCCCCTCATCTCTGACCAGGGTTGATCCGGGGTAAAGGCCCCTCATCTCTGACCAGGGTTGATCCGGGGTAAAGGCCCCTCATCTCTGACCAGGGTTGATCCGTGTTAAAGGCCCCTCATCTCTGACCAGGGTTGATCCGGGGTAAAGGCCCCTCATCTCTGACCAGGGTTGATCCGGGGTAAAGGCCCCTCATCTCTGACCAGGGTTGATCCGGGGTAAAGGCCCATCATGTCATCTCTGACCAGGGTTGATCCGGGGTAAAGGCCCATCACCTCATCTCTGACCAGGGTTGATCCGGGGTAAAGGCCCCTCATCTCTGACCAGGGTTGATCCGGGGTAAAGGCCCCTCATCTCTGACCAGGGTTGATCCGGGGTAAAGGCCCCTCATCTCTGACCAGGGTTGATCCGGGGTAAAGGCCCATCACCTCATCTCTGACCAGGGTTGATCCGGGGTAAAGGCCCCTCATCTCGGACCAGGGTTGATCCGGGGGAAAGGATTGTCACCTCATCTCTGACCAGGGTTGATCCGGGGGAAAGGATTGTCACCTTATCTCTGACCAGGGTTGATCCGGGGTAAAGGCCCATCACCTCATCTCTGACCAGGGTTGATCCGGGGTAAAGGCCCATCACGTCATCTCTGACCAGGGTTGATCCGCGGTAAAGGATCGTCACCTCATCTCTGACCAGGGTTGATCCGGGGTAAAGGATCGTCACCTCATCTCTGACCAGGGTTGATCCGGGGTAAAGGCCCCTCATCTCTGACCAGGGTTGATCCGGGGTAAAGGCCCATCATGTCATCTCTGACCAGGGTTGATCCGGGGTAAAGGCCCATCACCTCATCTCTGACCAGGGTTGATCCGGGGTAAAGGCCCCTCATCTCTGACCAGGGTTGATCCGGGGTAAAGGCCCCTCATCTCTGACCAGGGTTGATCCGGGGTAAAGGCCCCTCATCTCTGACCAGGGTTGATCCGGGGTAAAGGCCCATCACCTCATCTCTGACCAGGGTTGATCCGGGGTAAAGGCCCCTCATCTCTGACCAGGGTTGATCCGGGGTAAAGGCCCATCACCTCATCTCTGACCAGGGTTGATCCGGGGTAAAGGATTGTCACCTCATCTCTGACCAGGGTTGATCCGGGGTAAAGGCCCATCATGTCATCTCTGACCAGGGTTGATCCGGGGTAAAGGCCCATCACCTCATCTCTGACCAGGGTTGATCCGGGGTAAAGGATCGTCATCTCTGACCAGGGTTGATCCGGGGTAAAGGCCCATCATGTCATCTCTGACCAGGGTTGATCCGCGGTAAAGGATCGTCACCTCATCTCTGACCAGGGTTGATCCGGGGTAAAGGATCGTCATCTCTGAGCAGGGTTGATCCGGGGTAAAGGATCGTCATCTCTGAGCAGGGTTGATCCGGGGTAAAGGCCCCTCATCTCTGAGCAGGGTTGATCCGGGGTAAAGGCCCCTCATCTCTGACCAGGGTTGATCCGGGGTAAAGGCCCATCACCTCATCTCTGACCAGGGTTGATCCGGGGTAAAGGATCGTCATCTCTGAGCAGGGTTGATCCGGGGTAAAGGATCGTCATCTCTGAGCAGGGTTGATCCGGGGTAAAGGCCCCTCATCTCTGACCAGGGTTGATCCGGGGTAAAGGCCCCTCATCTCTGACCAGGGTTGATCCGGGGTAAAGGCCCCTCATCTCTGACCAGGGTTGATCCGGGGTAAAGGCCCATCACCTCATCTCTGACCAGGGTTGATCCGGGGTAAAGGCCCCTCATCTCTGACCAGGGTTGATCCGGGGTAAAGGCCCCTCATCTCTGACCAGGGTTGATCCGGGGTAAAGGCCCCTCATCTCTGACCAGGGTTGATCCGCGGTAAAGGCCCATCACGTCATCGGCTCACACCCACTAATGTAATCAACATTCAGCCAGTTGAAACACGTTTCCACGCGCTCCCCGGCGAGATGAATCGAACACCCACAATGCTTTAGTTGTTTTGCTACAGGTGAGGCCCTATGGGAGATGGGAGAGATTTCCTGGCTCGGTTATTGGATAGGACGTCTGTATAGGCATTTGCATTCCTCCTTTTCTCTGTGGTCAGAACACAGACTAATCACACTATATATATATACAATGACATGATGGTTCTTTACCCCAGATAAATATGTGTTGTTCTATACTGTTGTGCATTTTAATGCTAAACATCACTGATGTTGACTGACTGAAATGTGAAATACCACCTGCAGTCCAGACGCATTATGTTATCAGATATTACAGGGATTATCAATGTTACTCACTAGAACATAGTGCTGAGATATTACAGGGATTATCAATGTTACTCACTAGAACATAGTGCTGAGATATTACAGGGATTAACAATGTTACTGAGTAACTCACTAGAACATAGTGCTGAGATATTACAGGGATTATCAATGTTACTCACTAGAACATAGTGCTGAGATATTACAGGGATTAACAATGTTACTGAGTAACTCACTAGAACATAGTGCTGAGATATTACAGGGATTAACAATGTTACTCACTAGAACATAGTGCTGAGATATTACAGGGATTAACAATGTTACTCAGTAACACACTAGAACACAGTGCTGAGATATTACAGGGATTAACAATGTTACTCACTAGAACATAGTGCTGAGATTACAGGGATTATCAATGTTACTCAGTAACTCACTAGAACATAGTGCTGAGATATTACAAGGATTATCAATGTTACTCACTAGAACATAGTGCTGAGATTACAGGGATTAACAATGTTACTCACCACTAACACGCTAGAACATAGTGCTGAGATATTACAGGGATTAACAATGTTACTCACCACTAACACGCTAGAACATAGTGCTGAGATATTAAAATCAAATCAAATCAAATCAAATTTTATTTGTCACATACACATGGTTAGCAGATGTTAATGCGAGTGTAGCGAAATGCTTGTGCTTCTAGTTCCGACAATGCAGTAATAACAAGTAATCTAACTAACAATTCCAAAACTACTGTCTTGTACACAGTGTAAGGGGATAAAGAATATGTACATAAGGATATATGAATGAGTGATGGTACAGAGCAGCATAGGCAAGATACAGTAGATGGTATCGGGTACAGTATGTACAAATGAGATGAGTATGTAAACAAAGTGGCATAGTATAGTATAAAGTGGCTAGTGATACATGTATTACATAAGGATACCGTCGATGATATAGAGTACAGTATATACGTATGCATATGAGATGAATAATGTAGGGTAAGTAACATTTATATAAGGTAGCATTGTTTAAAGTGGCTAGTGATATATTTACATCATTTCCCATCAATTCCCATTATTAAAGTGGCTGGAGTTGAGTCAGTGTCAGTGTGTTGGCAGCAGCCACTCAGTGTTAGTGGTGGCTGTTTAACAGTCTGATGGCCTTGAGATAGAAGCTGTTTTTCAGTCTCTCGGTCCCAGCTTTGATGCACCTGTACTGACCTCGCCTTCTGGATGATAGCGGGGTGAACAGGCAGTGGCTCGGGTGGTTGATGTCCTTGATGATCTTTATGGCCTTCCTGTGACATCGGGTGGTGTAGGTGTCCTGGAGGGCAGGTAGTTTGCCCCCGGTGATGCGTTGTGCAGACCTCACTACCCTCTGGAGAGCCTTACGGTTGAGGGCGGTGCAGTTGCCATACCAGGCGGTGATACAGCCCGCCAGGATGCTCTCGATTGTGCATCTGTAGAAGTTTGTGAGTGCTTTTGGTGACAAGCCGAATTTCTTCAGCCTCCTGAGGTTGAAGAGGCGCTGCTGCGCCTTCTTCACGATGCTGTCTGTGTGAGTGGACCAATTCAGTTTGTCTGTGATGTGTATGCCGAGGAACTTAAAACTTGCTACCCTCTCCACTACTGTTCCATCGATGTGGATAGGGGGGTGTTCCCTCTGCTGTTTCCTGAAGTCCACAATCATCTCCTTAGTTTTGTTGACGTTGAGTGTGAGGTTGTTTTCCTGACACCACACTCCGAGGGCCCTCACCTCCTCCCTGTAGGCCGTCTCATCGTTGTTGGTAATCAAGCCTACCACTGTTGTGTCGTCCGCAAACTTGATGATTGAGTTGGAGGCGTGCGTGGCCACGCAGTCGTGGGTGAACAGGGAGTACAGGAGAGGGCTCAGAACGCAACCTTGTGGGGCCCCAGTGTTGAGGATCAGCGGGGAGGAGATGTTGTTGCCTACCCTCACCACCTGGGGGCGGCCCGTCAGGAAGTCCAGTACCCAGTTGCACAGGGCGGGGTCGAGACCCAGGGTCTCGAGCTTGATGACGAGCTTGGAGGGTACTATGGTGTTGAATGCCGAGCTGTAGTCGATGAACAGCATTCTCACATAGGTATTCCTCTTGTCCAGATGGGTTAGGGCAGTGTGCAGTGTGGTTGAGATTGCATCGTCTGTGGACCTATTTGGGCGGTAAGCAAATTGGAGTGGGTCTAGGGTGTCAGGTAGGGTGGAGGTGATATGGTCCTTGACTAGTCTCTCAAAGCACTTCATGATGACGGATGTGAGTGCTACGTTGGCTACTATTACAGGGATTATCAATGTTACTCACCACTAACACGCTAGAACATAGTGCTGAGATATTACAGGGATTACCAATGTTACTCACTAGAACATAGTGCTGAGATATTACAGGGATTATCAATGTTACTCACTAGAACATAGTGTTGAGATATTACAGGGATTAACAATGTTACTCACTAGAACATAGTGCTGAGATATTACAGGGATTATCAATGTTACTCACTAGAACATAGTGCTGAGATATTACAGGGATTATCAATGTTACTGAGTAACTCACTAGAACATAGTGCTGAGATACTACAGGGATTAACAATGTTACTCACTAGAACATAGTGCTGAGATATTACAGGGATTATCAATGTTACTGAGTAACTCACTAGAACATAGTGCTGAGATATTACAGGGATTATCAATGTTACTCACTAGAACATAGTGCTGAGATATTACAGGGATTATCAATGTTACTGAGTAACTCACTAGAACATAGTGCTGAGATACTACAGGGATTATCAATGTTACTGAGTAACATAGTGCTGAGATATTACAGGGATTATCAATGTTACTCACTAGAACATAGTGTTGAGATATTACAGGGATTAACAATGTTACTCACTAGAACATAGTGCTGAGATATTACAGGGATTATCAATGTTACTCACTAGAACATAGTGTTGAGATATTACAGGGATTAACAATGTTACTGAGATATTACAGGGATTAACAATGTTACTGAGTAACACACTAGAACATAGTGCTGAGATATTACAGGGATTAACAATGTTACTGAGATATTACAGGGATTAACCATGTTAATGAGTAACACACTAGAACATAGTGCTGAGATATTACAGGGATTAACAATGTTACTGAGATATTACAGGGATTAACAATGTTAATGAGTAACACACTAGAACATAGTGCTGAGATATTACAGGGATTAACAATGTTGCTGAGATATTACAGGGATTAACAATGTTACTGAGATATTACAGGGATTAACAATGTTACTGAGTAACACGCTAGAACATAGTGCTGAGATATTACAGGGATTAACAATGTTACTGAGATATTACAGGGATTAACAATGTTACTCACGAGAACATAGTGCTGAGATATTACAGGGATTATCAATGTTAATGAGTAACTCACTAGAACATAGTGCTGAGATACTACAGGGATTATCAATGTTACTCAGTAACACACTAGAACATAGTGCTGAGATATTACAGGGATTATCAATGTTACTCACTAGAACATAGTGCTGAGATACTACAGGGATTATCAATGTTACTCAGTAACACACTAGAACATAGTGCTGATATATTACAGGGATTATCAATGTTACTCACTAGAACATAGTGCTGAGATATTACAGGGATTAACAATGTTACTCAGTAACACACTAGAACATAGTGCTGATATATTACAGGGATTATCAATGTTACTCACTAGAACATAGTGCTGAGATATTACAGGGATTATCAATGTTACTCACTAGAACATAGTGCTGAGATATTACAGGGATTATCAATGTTACTGAGTAACTCACTAGAACACAGTGCTGAAATCATCAACCAGATTGAAAACAAAAACACACCATTAAAGGGGCAATATGCAATTCAAACAAAACGTTGATGGCATGAAACAATAAAACATTTCCCACTCCCTTTCCCCATCAGAGAGAGAGTAGCCATCAGAGAGAGAGTAGCCATCAGAGAGAGAGTAGCCATCAGAGAGAGAGTAGCCATCAGAGAGAGAGTAGCCATCAGAGAGAGAGTAGCCATCAGAGAGAGAGTAGCCATCAGAGAGAGAGTACCCATCAGAGAGAGAGTAGCCATCAGAGAGAGAGTAGCCATCAGAGAGAGAGTAGCCATCAGAGAGAGAGTAGCCATCAGAGAGAGAGTACCCATCAGAGAGAGAGTACCCATCAGAGAGAGAGTAGCCATCAGAGAGAGTACTCTGACCCCACAGCTGTTGGTGTTTCTGGTCCCATTGGGCTTGGAGCTCATGACCTACTGTAGACCTGGCCTGGGTCTAGACCCCGTGGGGACCTGGCCTGGGTCTAGACCCCGTGGGGACCTGGCCCCAGGTCTAGACCCCGTGGGGACCACAGGGTTCTCTCAGCTAAGGGATAGGGAATCTGGACCCTTTCTTTCTAAAATTATCTGCCGAAATTGTTGCCACCCCTATTACTAGCCTGTTCAACCTCTCTTTCGTGTCGTCTGAGATTCCCAAAGATTGGAAAGCAGCTGCGGTCATCCCCCTCTTCAAAGGGGGGGACACTCTTGACCCAAACTGCTACAGACCTATATCTATCCTACCATGCCTTTCTAAGGTCTTCGAAAGCCAAGTCAACAAACAGATTACCGACCATTTTGAATCTCACCATACCTTCTCTGCTATGCAATCTGGTTTCAGAGCTGGTCATGGGTGCACCTCAGCCACGCTCAAGGTCCTAAACGATATCTTAACCGCCATCGATAAGAAACATTACTGTGCAGCCGTATTCATTGATCTGGCCAAGGCTTTCGACTCTGTCAATCACCACATCCTCATCGGCAGACTCAACAGCCTTGGTTTCTCAAATGATTGCCTCGCCTGGTTCACCAACTACTTCTCTGATAGAGTTCAGTGTGTCAAATCTGAGGGTCTGTTGTCCGGACCTCTGGCAGTCTCTATGGGGGTGCCACAGGGTTCAATTCTTGGACCGACTCTCTTCTCTGTATACATCAATGAGGTCGCTCTTGCTGCTGGTGAGTCTCTGATCCACCTCTACGCAGACGACACCATTCTGTATACTTCCGGCCCTTCTTTGGACACTGTGTTAACAACCCTCCAGGCAAGCTTCAATGCCATACAACTCTCCTTCCGTGGCCTCCAACTGCTCTTAAATACAAGTAAAACTAAATGCATGCTCTTCAACCGATCACTACCTGCACCTACCCGCCTGTCCAACATCACTACTCTGGACGGCTCTGACTTAGAATACGTGGACAACTACAAATACTTAGGTGTCTGGTTAGACTGTAAACTCTCCTTCCAGACCCATATCAAACATCTCCAATCCAAAGTTAAATCTAGAATTGGCTTCCTATTTCGCAACAAAGCATCCTTCACTCATGCTGCCAAACATACCCTTGTAAAACTGACCATCCTACCAATCCTCGACTTTGGCGATGTAATTTACAAAATAGCCTCCAATACCCTACTCAACAAACTGGATGCAGTCTATCACAGTGCAATCCGTTTTGTCACCAAAGCCCCATACACTACCCACCATTGCGACCTGTACGCTCTCGTTGGCTGGCCCTCGCTTCATACTCGTCGCCAAACCCACTGGCTCCATGTCATCTACAAGACCCTGCTAGGTAAAGTCCCCCCTTATCTCAGCTCGCTGGTCACCATAGCATCTCCCACCTGTAGCACACGCTCCAGCAGGTATATCTCTCTAGTCACCCCCAAAACCAATTCTTTCTTTGGCCGCCTCTCTTTCCAGTTCTCTGCTGCCAATGACTGGAACGAACTACAAAAATCTCTGAAACTGGAAACACTTATCTCCCTCACTAGCTTTAAGCACCAACTGTCAGAGCAGCTCACAGATTACTGCACCTGTACATAGCCCACATATAATTTAGCCCTATCAACTACCTCTTTCCCAACTGTATTTAATTTATTTATTTATTTAGCTCCTTTGCACCCCATTATTTTTATTTCTACTTTGCACATTCTTCCATTGCAAAACTACCATTCCAGTGTTTTACTTGCTATATTGTATTTACCTTGCCACCAAGGCCTTTTTTTGCCTTTACCTCCCTTCTCACCTCATTTGCTCACATTGTATATAGACTTGTTTATACTTTATTATTGACTGTATGTTTGTTTTACTCCATGTGTAACTCTGTGTTGTTGTATCTGTCGAACTGCTTTGCTTTATCTTGGCCAGGTCGCAATTGTAAATGAGAACTTGTTCTCAACTTGCCTACCTGGTTAAATAAAGGTAAAATAAATAAAAAAATAAATAAAAATAGATTGAAGTTTACAGAATTGTTTTCTGGAGGAAAATAGAGGGTCATGCTTTTTCAATTTCAGTCAAGGGAGGGTTTAGTATTTTTTTTTAAATCGAGCCCAGGGGAGGGTCATGTCATTTATAATTGATTAAATTTAAATATTTCTCAGTGTTTTAAAAATAGTTGCTTATTAGGCCATTTATCCATGTGTGCCCGACGCCGCCCCTCATCTGATTCTCTGCTGGGTGCACAATATCAAGTTCACCTCTCGGCTGTTTAGTGTGATATCAATCAGATGATCTATACCCTATAGGGTATGATGAAGTGCATGCTGGGAGAAGCACAGAGCCAACGTTACATTTCTAAGACAGCTGCTGGTTTATATAAAACGAGGCTGCATTAAACACTGACATGGATATTCCAACCCTGAGCTCCGCCTGCTCTGCTCTTACTGATCCAAAACGTGTTTGTGTGCTGCTTAACCAATGGCTGTGCTGTGTGCTGCCTAACCAATGGCTGTGCTGTGTGCTGCCTAACCAATGGCTGTGCTGTGTGCTGCTTAACCAATGGCTGTTCTGCGTGCTGCTGAACCAATGGCTGTTCTGCGTGCTGCCTAACCAATGGCTGTGCTGTGTGCTGCCTAACCAATGGCTGTGCTGTGTGCTGCCTAACCAATGGCTGTGCTGCGTGCTGCCTAACCAATGGCTGTGCTGTGTGCTGTCTAACCAATGGCTGTGCTGCGTGCTGTTTAACCAATGGCTGTGCTGTGTGTTGCCTAACCAATGGCTGTGCTGTGTGTTGCCTAACCAATGGCTGTGCTGTGTGCTGCTTAACCAATGGCTGTGCTGTGTGCTGCTTAACCAATGGCTGTGCTGTGTGCTGCCTAACCAATGGCTGTGCTGCGTGCTGCTTAACCAATGGCTGTTCTGCGTGCTGCCTAACCAATGGCTGTTCTGCGTGCTGCCTAACCAATGGCTGTGCTGTGTGCTGCCTAACCAATGGCTGTGCTGCGTGCTGCCTAACCAATGGCTGTGCTGTGTGCTGTCTAACCAATGGCTGTGCTGCGTGCTGCTTAACCAATGGCTGTTCTGCGTGCTGCCTAACCAATGGCTGTGCTGTGTGCTGCCTAACCAATGGCTGTGCTGCGTGCTGCCTAACCAATGGCTGTGCTGTGTGCTGTCTAACCAATGGCTGTGCTGTGTGCTGCCTAACCAATGGCTGTGCTGTTTGTTGCTTAACCAATGGCTGTGCTGTGCTGTGTGCTGCCTAACCAATGGCTGTGCTGTGCTGTGTGCTGCCTAACCAATGGCTGTGCTGTGTGCTGCCTAACCAATGGCTGTGCTGTGTGCTGCCTAACCAATGGCTGTGCTGTGTGCTGCCTAACCAATGGCTGTGCTGTGTGTTGCCTTTGATGGCAGTTCAGGAGAAGGTTTCTTCCCATTTAATTATTTTGATTAAGTCCTAGTCTATATCCATAGATTTGTCGGGTCAAGTCCTCCACCCCACCACACACTCTTTAAACAGCCTACCTCCATGTCAGTGAGAGGCTGTGAAGTTAAAACCAAGACTCAAATTGAGGGGTTATGCCATAGGCCTACCCTTTTGTTAGTTTTAAAGATTTTTAAGAAAACAGATAATATCTATAACAACGCTTTGGTCCGCGATGCTTTACGCTAGAAAATAGCCGGGAAAAAAAACGTGACTCAGATGCACATGGCAGAGGAGGCTCCTCAGAGGAGGAAGGGGAGGACCATCCTCCTCTGTGAATTTCATAAAAATAGAGAAACATTTAAAAATAAAACTAATATAAAACTATATCAAAATATATTCACGTCACCAAATAATTGATTCAAACACATTGTTTTGCAAGGAAGGTCTACAGGAGCCTCAACAGCACTCTGTAGGGTAGCACCATGGTGTCGCCGGAGGACAGCTAGCTTCCGTCCTCCTCTGGGTATATTGACTTCAATACGAAACCTAGGAACTCATGATTCTCACTCCCTTCCATAGACTTATACAGTAAATATGACAACTTCCGGAGGACGTCCTCCAATCTATCAGAGCTCTTGCAAATCAAAGGACCAGAGGATCTAGTACTGAGAGCATAAGCTACAGCTAGCTAGCACTGCAGTGCATAACATGGTGTGAGTAGTTGACTCAGAGAGAAAGACAAGAGTTAAACAGTTTTGAACAAATTCATTTCTTCAAAAATGGAGGAGCAAGAGAGGCCGCTATATTTCATATTTTTTCCCCACTTACTTAGCTAGCATTGAATGCAGCTAGCTAGTTTAGCCTATTCAAACACCCGGCTCAAACAAAGGGATGGTATGTTAGCTAGCTGGCAATAACAGAGGGATGCTATGTTAGCTAGCTGGCTATAACAGAGGGATGCTATGTTAGCTAGCTGGCTATAACAGAGGGATGCTATGTTAGCTAGCTGGCTATAACATCTGGATGCTATGTTAGCTAGCTGGCTATAACAGAGGGATGCTATGTTAGCTAGCTGGCTATAACATCTGGATGCTATGTTAGCTAGCTGGCTATAACAGAGGGATGCTATGTTAGCTAGCTGGCTATAACAGAGGGATGCTAGCTAGCTGGCTATAACAGAGGGATGCTATGTTAGCTAGCTGGCTATAACAGAGGGATGCTATGTTAGCTAGCTGGCTATAACAGAGGGATGCTATGTTAGCTAGCTGGCTATAACAGAGGGATGCTATGTTAGCTAGCTGGCTATAACAGAGGGATGCTATGTTAGCTAGCTGGCTATCCAACACTTCTTCACACTGTCTGTCCGTGTGTCCCTGTCTGTCCGTGTGTCCCTGTCTGTCCGTGAGTCCCTGTCTGTCCGTGTGTCCCTGTCTGTCCGTGAGTCCCTGTCTGTCCGTGTGTCCCTGTCTGTCCGTGAGTCACTGTCTGTCCGTGAGTCACTGTCTGTCACCTCAAATCTTTCTCTCGACCTGTGTCCACCTACGTTGTAAACTTTCATTCATAGGCTAGGTTGTAGTAACCTCATGAAGGGTACAGGGAACATTCTAGTATCATGTAGTAAACCTAAACCTATCATTGTTACATTGAGCTGGGTGAATATGAATGACAGTAACCTAAACCTGTCACTGTTACATTGAACTGGGTGAATATGAATGACAGTAACCTGAACCTGTCACTGTTACATTGAGCTGGGTGAATATGAATGACAGTAACCTAAACCTGTCACTGTTACATTGAACTGGGTGAATATGAATGACAGTAACCTGAACCTGTCACTGTTACATTGAGCTGGGTGAATATGAATGACAGTAACCTAAACCCGTCACTGTTACATTGAACTGGGTGAATATGAATGACAGTAACCTAAACCTATCACTGTTACATTGAACTGGGTGAATGACAGTAACCTAAACCTGTCACTGTTACATTAAGCTGGGTGAATATGAATGACAGTATCCTAAACCTATCACTGTTACATTGAACTGGGTGAATATGAATGACAGTATCCTAAACCTGTCACTGTTACATTGAACTGGGTGAATATGAATGACAGTATCCTAAACCTATCACTGTTACATTGAACTGGGTGAATATGAATGACAGTATCCTAAACCTGTCACTGTTACATTGAACTGGGTGAATATGAATGACAGTAACCTAAACCTATCACTGTTACATTGAACTGGGTGAATATGAATGACAGTAACCTAAACCTGTCACTGTTACATTGAACTGGGTGAATATGAATGACAGTAACCTAAACCTATCACTGTTACATTGGACTGGGTGAATATGAATGACAGTAACCTAAACCTGTCACTGTTACATTGAACTGGGTGAATATGAATGACAGTAACCTGAACCTGTCACTGTTACATTGAACTGGGTGAATATGAACGACAGTAACCTAAACCTGTCACTGTTACATTGAACTGGGTGAATATGAATGACAGTAACCTAAACCTATCACTGTTACATTGGACTGGGTGAATATGAATGACAGTAACCTAAACCTGTCACTGTTACATTGAACTGGGTGAATATGAATGACATTAACCTAAACCTGTCACTGTTACATTGGACTGGGTGTATATGAATGACAGTAACCTAAACCTATCACTGTTACATTAAGCTGGGTGAATATGAATGACAGTAACCTAAACCTATCACTGTTACATTGAACTGGGTGAATGACAGTAACCTAAACCTGTCACTGTTACATTGAACTGGGTGAATATGAATGACAGTAACCTAAACCTGTCACTGTTACATTGAACTGGGTGAATGACAGTAACCTAAACCTGTCACTGTTACATTGAACTGGGTGAATATGAATGACAGTAACCTAAACCTATCACTGTTACATTGAACTGGGTGAATATGAATGACAGTAACCTGAACCTGTCACTGTTACATTGAACTGGGTGAATATGAATGACAGTAACCTAAACCTGTCACTGTTACATTGAACTGGGTGAATATGAATGACAGTAACCTAAACCTGTCACTGTTACATTGAACTGGGTGAATATGAATGACAGTAACCTAAACCCATCACTGTTACATTGAACTGGGTGAATATGAATGACAGTAACCTAAACCTGTCACTGTTACATTGAACTGGGTGAATATGAATGACAGTAACCTAAACCTGTCACTGTTACATTGAACTGGGTGAATATGAATGACAGTAACCTAAACCTGTCACTGTTACATTGAACTGGGTGAATATGAATGACAGTAACCTAAACCTGTCACTGTTACATTGAACTGGGTGAATATGAATGACAGTAACCTAAACCTGTCACTGTTACATTGAACTGGGTGAATATGAATGACAGTAACCTAAACCTGTCACTGTTACATTGGACTGGGTGAATATGAATGACAGTAACCTAAACCTGTCACTGTTACATTGAACTGGGTGAATATGAATGACAGTAACCTAAACCTGTCACTGTTACATTGAGCTGGGTGAATATGAATGACAGTCATCCAATATGCTGTAATAGAAGTAATGCCGTGCTCATGAAGAATAAAGAACCGTCCTCCCTCATCTTAAACGGCACTGACCGCCACTGGCATATCAGTGTTTAGTTTCTTTGGCATTCAGAGGCTGAGCTACAACCTCCTATAGCCGAGGAGACAAACGATTGACTTTGCTTGGGAAGTAATCTAATTCTTGTCACTATCAATTGATTGATTAAGCGATTCACTTTCTGTACAATAGAAGATGTTTAAACCCAGACAGGTTTTAAAAGGGATACACTTGTGACCACCTCTTGTTGAGTTAAGCCATGGAAGAATAGTAGCCAGTAGTTATAGTTGTCAATGTTTCTGTGTCGGTAGGACTACTCTGTCTGGGGTGGAAAGGTAGGCCTACTCTGTCTGGGATGGAATGGTAGGCCTACTCTGTCTGGGGTGGAAAGGTAGACCTACTCTGTCTGGGGTGGAAAGGTAGGCCTACTCTGTCTGGGGTGGAAAGGTAGACCTACTCTGTCTGGGGTGGAAAGGTAGGTCCTAGTCTGTCTGGGGTGGAAAGGTAGGTCCTAGTCTGTCTGGGGTGGAAAGGTAGGCCTACTCTGTCTGGGGTGGAAAGGTAGGACCTACTCTGTCTGGGGTGGAAAGGTAGGCCTACTCTGTCTGGGGTGGAAAGGTAGGCCTACTCTGTCTGGGGTGGAAAGGTAGGGCCTACTCTGTCTGGGGTAGAAAGGTAGGTCTACTCTGTCTGGGGTGGAAAGGTAGGTCTACTCTGTCTGGGGTGGAAAGGTAGGCCTACTCTGTCTGGGGTGGAAAGGTAGGCCTACTCTGTCTGGGGTGGAAAGGTAGGCCTACTCTGTCTGGGGTAGAAAGGTAGACCTACTCTGTCTGGGGTGGAAAGGTAGGTCTACTCTGTCTGGGTGGAAAGGTAGGCCTACTCTGTCTGGGGTGGAAAGGTAGGCCTACTCTGTCTGGGGTGGAAAGGTAGGCCTACTCTGTCTGGGGTGGAAAGGTAGGTCCTACTCTGTCTGGGGTGGAAAGGTAGGCCTACTCTGTTTGGGGTGGAAAGGTAGGCCTAACTTTTGAAAGTACCTTGCTCAGATTCCTAATGGCATCTCAGATTCAAATGGGGACAGTTTTTTTTTTGTTGTAATCAATACACACTGATTTGGCATTTGCAAAATGTGAGAAGATGAACACAGGCCTATCGCTCTGTCCATTCTTAGCCTGTAATGTTGGTAATTTGTGTCGTATTAAGAGATTCTGCTAATGTTTTAAAGCTAATTTTCTTGCAATTCTATACATTTTGCCATGGCTAATGTGTATTTGTGATATTTGAGTGATAAAAAAATTACCTAAATAAAAAAAAAACCTTTGCTGACATGGGCTAGTTGTCACGCTGACAGAGCTCCAGAGTTCCTCTGTGGAGATGGGAGAACCTTCCAGAAGGACAAGCATCTCTACAGCAGTCCACCAATCAGCCCTTTATGGTAGAGTGGCCACTCCTCAGTAAAAGGCACATTACAGCCTGCTTTGAGTTTGCCAAAAGGCACCTAAAGGACTCTCGGACCATGAGAAACAAGATTCTCTGGTTTGATGAAACCAGGATTTCACTTTTTGGCCTGGAGGAACCTGGCATCATCCCTACGGTGAAGCATGGTGGTGGCAGCGTCACGTCTGGAGGAAACCTGGCATCATCCCTACGGTGAAGCATGGTGGTGGCAGCATCACGTCTGGAGGAAACCTGGCATCATCCCTACGGTGAAGCATGGTGGTGGCAGCGTCACGTCTGGAGGAACCTGGCATCATCCCTACGGTGAAGCATGGTGGTGGCAGCGTCACGTCTGGAGGAAACCTGCCATATTCCCTACGGTGAAGCATGGTGGTGACAGCGTCACGTCTGGAGGAACCTGGCATCATCCCTACGGTGAAGCATGGTGGTGGCAGCGTCACGTCTGGAGGAACCTGGCATCATCCCTACGGTGAAGCATGGTGGTGGCAGCGTCACGTCTGGAGGAAACCTGGCATCATCCCTACGGTGAAGCATGGTGGTGACAGCGTCACGTCTGGAGGAACCTGGCATCATCCCTACGGTGAAGCATGGTGGTGGTTGGTCATCCAACCTGACAGAGCTTGAGAGGATCTGCAGAGAAGAATGTGAGAAACTCCCCAAATACAGGTATCAATTCAAATCCAATTTTATTTGTCACATGTGCCGAATACAACCGTGAAATACTTACAAGCCCTTAACCAACAATGCAGATGTGTTGTTGCCTACCCTTACCACCTGGGGGCGGCCCATCAGGAAGTCCAGGATCCAGTTTCAGAGAGAGGTGTTTAGTCCCAGGGTCCTTAGCTTAGTGATGAGCTTCGTGGGCACTATGGTGTTGAACGCTGAGCTGTAATCAATGAACAGCATTCTCACATACTGTAGGTGTTCCTTTTGTCCAGGTGGGAAAGAGCAGTGTGGGGAGGCGATTGAGATTGTGTCATCTGTGGATCTGTTGGGGCGGCATGCGAATTGAAGTGGGTCTAGGGTTTCTCGGCACGATGGTGTTGATGTGAGCCATTACCAGCCTTTCAAAGCACTTAATGGATATCGGCGTGACCGCTATGGGGAGGTAGTCATTTAGACAGGTTACCTTCGCTTCCTTGGGCACAGGGACTATGATGGTCTGTTTGAAACATGTTGGTATTACAGACTCAGGGACAGGTTGAAACTTGCCAGTTGGTCCATGCATGCTTTGAGTACACGTCCTGGTAATCCGTGTGGCCCCTATGGCTTTGTGTATGTTGACCTGTTTTAAAGGCCTTGCTCACATCACACATTTTTATTTTATACATTTGCAAAAAAAATCTAAACTGTTTTTTTGCTTTGTCATTATGTGGTTATTGTGATGTCATTACGGGTTATTGTGATGTCATTATGTGGTTATTGTGATGTCATTATGGGGTTATTGTGATGTCATTACGGGTTATTGTGATGTCATTACGGGTTATTGTGATGTCATTACGGGTTATTGTGATGTCATTACGGGTTATTGTGATGTCATTATGGGGTATTGTGATGTCATTACGGGTTATTGTGATGTCATTACGGGTTATTGTGATGTCATTATGGGGTATTGTGATGTCATTACGGGTTATTGTGATGTCATTACGGGTTATTGTGATGTCATTACGGGTTATTGTGATGTCATTATGGGGTATTGTGATGTCATTACGGGTTATTGTGATGTCATTACGGGTTATTGTGATGCCATTACGGGTTATTGTGATGTCATTATGGGGTTATTGTGATGTCATTACGGGTTATTGTGATGCCATTACGGGTTATTGTGATGTCATTATGGGGTTATTGTGATGTCATTACGGGTTATTGTGATGTCATTACGGGTTATTGTGATGTCATTACGGGTTATTGTGATGTCATTACGGGTTATTGTGATGTCATTACGGGTTATTGTGATGTCATTACGGGTTATTGTGATGTCATTATGGGTTATTGTGATGCCATTATGGGTTATTGTGATGTCATTATGGGGTATTGTGATGTCATTATGGGGTGTTGTGATGTCATTATGGGGTATTGTGATGTCATTATGGGGTATTGTGATGTCATTATGGGGTAGTGTGATGTCATTATGGGATATTGTGATGTCATTATGGGGTATTGTGATGCCATTATGGGTTATTGTGATGTCATTACGGGTTATTGTGATGTCATTACGGGTTATTGTGATGTCATTACGGGTTATTGTGATGTCATTACGGGTTATTGTGATGTCATTACGGGTTATTGTGATGTCATTATGGGGTATTGTGATGCCATTATGGGTTATTGTGATGTCATTACGGGTTATTGTGATGTCATTACGGGTTATTGTGATGTCATTACGGGTTATTGTGATGTCATTACGGGTTATTGTGATGTCATTACGGGTTATTGTGATGTCATTACGGGTTATTGTGATGTCATTACGGGTTATTGTGATGTCCTTATGGGTTATTGTGTGTAGATTGATGAGGGGAAAACTATTTAATCACTTTTAGGATAAGGCTGTAACGTAACAAAATGTGGAAAAAGTCAAGTGGTCTGAATACTTTCTGAGTGCTCTGGCTCTCTCTAAGGTATACGATAACTAACGTGACAAGAGCAACGGATGACACTCAATTTCGAAAGTGCACCTTGTACGTTCTACTATCACACCTTTCAAGAGTCAGTTTAAAGCCGGACTGAGTTCCTTAAACTGCACCCCCCCCCCCCCCCCCTTGCCGAGCTGAAGGGAGGCCCATCCAGATTCGTATCGGAGAGGTCTGATTTTTCTCCATGTAACATTCATTCTAAATAACGTTCACTTCCTGAAGATCTAATCAGCTATTCCTCTCATAAACAACATACTGTAAGTACGTCCCTAATGACACCCCTATTCCCTATATAGTGCACTACTTTAGACCAGAGTCCACCCTATTCCCTACATAGTGCACTACTTTAGACCAGAGTCCACCCTATTCCCTATATAGTGCACTACTTTAGACCAGAGTCCACCCTATTCCCTACATAGTGCACTACTTTAGACCAGAGTCCACCCTATTCCCTATATAGTGCACTACTTTTGGGCTGGCAAAAAGCAGGGTACGTCGTAGGGGATAGGGGTGTCATTTACGATGTTTATCGTCTCTACGTTGGGACAGAGAGGTTTGCCAGTGGATCTTTAGATGCTGCCAAAGACAAGAGGATTTCAATCATAGCTCCACCCCCCCACCCAGCAGCCATCTGACTGTGTTTTTTAAGCGATAAGATGTTCCTATAGATTGCCGTGATTTTAAACAGGCAGATGTTGATAAGTGTCCACATCTGAACGTTTTAAATGAGATTTTAAATCCGAATTTGACAACCATTGTTCTTGTTTGATGTTGTGATACCCCTTTTTTGAAACGAGGACTCGCTTCGGTAATGATCTTTTTAAATGTCTTCATCAATGTATGTCTCTCAGAGGAGATGTCAACTATTCCACTCTCTGAAATTAGCACGCAGCTTCGCAAATCATCTTAATTGTGGTGTTTTGATTAATAACATGTAATGCTGTTTGGTTAAATATAAAATTGTAGTTAGTTGCATCATTTGGCAGTCTGTAATATTGCTGCTGTTTTCTCAAGTCTGTTGGAGATCAATATAATACAGTCTGTTGGAGGTCAATATAATACGTTACCATAGGGCCCTGGTCTATATTAGTGTACTATGTAAAGCCCAGTGTTTTCCATAGGGCCCTGGTCTATAGTAGTGTACTATATAAAGCCCAGTGTTACCACAGGGCCCTGGTCTATAGTAGTGTACTATATAAAGTGTTATCATAGGGCCCTGGTCTATAGTAGTGTACTATATAAAGCCCAGTGTTACCACAGGGCCCTGGTCTATAGTAGTGTACTATGTAAAGCCCAGTGTTTTCCATAGGGCCCTGGTCTATAGTAGTGTACTATGTAAAGCCCAGTGTTACCACAGGGCCCTGGTCTATAGTAGTGTACTATATAAAGCCCAGTGTTACCACAGGGCCCTGGTCTATAGTAGTGTACTATATAAAGTGTTACCACAGGGTCCTGGTCTATAGTAGTGTACTATATGAAGTGTTACCATAGGGCCCTGGTCTATAGTAGTGTACTATGTAAAGTGTTATCATAGGGCCCTGGTCTATAGTAGTGTACTATATAAAGCCCAGTGTTACCATAGGGCCCTGGTCTATAGTAGTGTACTATATAAAGTGTTATCATAGGGCCCTGGTCTATAGTAGTGTACTATATAAAGTGTTATCATAGGGCCCTGGTCTATAGTAGTGTACTATATAAAGCCCAGTGTTACCATAGGGCCCTGGTCTATAGTAGTGTACTATATAAAGTGTTACCATAGGGCCCTGGTCTATAGTAGTGTACTATATAAAGCCCAGTGTTATCATAGGGCCCTGGTCTATAGTAGTGTACTATATAAAGTGTTACCACAGGGCCCTGGTCTATAGTAGTGTACTATATAAAGCCCAGTGTTACCATAGGGCCCTGGTCTATAGTAGTGTACTATATAAAGCCCAGTGTTACCATAGGGCCCTGGTCTATAGTAGTGTACTATATGAAGTGTTATCATAGGGCCCTGGTCTATAGTAGTGTACTAGATAAAGCCCAGTGTTACCACAGGGCCCTGGTCTATAGTAGTGTACTATATAAAGTGTTACCATAGGGCCCTGGTCTATAGTAGTGTACTATATAAAGCCCAGTGTTACCACAGGGCCCTGGTCTATAGTAGTGTACTATATAAAGTGTTACCACAGGGCCCTGGTCTATAGTAGTGTACTATATAAAGCCCAGTGTTACCACAGGGCCCTGGTCTATAGTAGTGTACTATATAAAGCCCAGTGTTACCACAGGGCCCTGGTCTATAGTAGTGTACTATATAAAGCCCAGTGTTACCATAGGGCCCTGGTCTATAGTAGTGTACTATATAAAGCCCAGTGTTACCATAGGGCCCTGGTCTATAGTAGTGTACTATATAAAGCCCAGTGTTACCACAGGGCCCTGGTCTATAGTAGTGTACTATATAAAGCCCAGTGTTACCATAGGGCCCTGGTCTATAGTAGTGTACTATATAAAGCCCAGTGTTATCACAGGGCTCTGGTCTATAGTAGTGTACTATAAAAAGTGTTATCACAGGGCCCTGGTCTATAGTAGTGTACTATATGAAGTGTTATCATAGGGCCCTGGTCTATAGTAGTGTACTATATAAAGCCCAGTGTTACCATAGGGCCCTGGTCTATAGTAGTGTACTATATAAAGCCCAGTGTTACCATAGGGCCCTGGTCTATAGTAGTGTACTATATAAAGCCCAGTGTTACCACAGGGCCCTGGTCTATAGTAGTGTACTATATGAAGTGTTATCATAGGGTCCTGGTCTATAGTAGTGTACTATATAAAGTGTTATCACAGGGCCCTGGTCTATAGTAGTGTACTATATAAAGCCCAGTGTTACCACAGGGCCCTGGTCTATAGTAGTGTACTATATGAAGTGTTATCATAGGGCCCTGGTCTATAGTAGTGTACTATATAAAGTGTTACCACAGGGCCCTGGTCTATAGTAGTGTACTATATAAAGCCCAGTGTTACCATAGGGCCCTGGTCTATAGTAGTGTACTATATAAAGCCCAGTGTTACCACAGGGCCCTGGTCTATAGTAGTGTACTATATAAAGTGTTACCACAGGGCCCTGGTCTATAGTAGTGTACTATATAAAGCCCAGTGTTACCATAGGGCCCTGGTCTATAGTAGTGTACTATATAAAGCCCAGTGTTACCACAGGGCCCTGGTCTATAGTAGTGTACTATATGAAGTGTTATCATAGGGCCCTGGTCTATAGTAGTGTACTATATAAAGTGTTACCATAGGGCCCTGGTCTATAGTAGTGTACTATATAAAGTGTTACCATAGGGCCCTGGTCTATAGTAGTGTACTATATAAAGTGTTACCACAGGGCCCTGGTCTATAGTAGTGTACTATATAAAGTGTTACCACAGGGCCCTGGTCTATAGTAGTGTACTATATAAAGCCCAGTGTTACCATAGGGCCCTGGTCTATAGTAGTGTACTATATAAAGCACAGTGTTACCACAGGGCCCTGGTCTATAGTAGTGTACTATATAAAGTGTTACCACAGGGCCCTGGTCTATAGTAGTGTACTATATAAAGTGTTATCACAGGGCCCTGGTCTATAGTAGTGTACTATATAAAGCCCAGTGTTATCATAGGGCCCTGGTCTATAGTAGTGTACTATATGAAGTGTTATCATAGGGCCCTGGTCTATAGTAGTGTACTATATAAAGCCCAGTGTTACCACAGGGCCCTGGTCTATAGTAGTGTACTATATCATAGGGCCCTGGTCTATAGTAGTGTACTATATAAAGTGTTACCATAGGGCCCTGGTCTATAGTAGTGTACTATATAAAGTGTTACCATAGGGCCCTGGTCTATAGTAGTGTACTATATAAAGTGTTATCATAGGGCCCTGGTCTATAGTAGTGTACTATATAAAGTGTTACCATAGGGCCCTGGTCTATAGTAGTGTACTATATAAAGCCCAGTGTTTTCCATAGGGCCCTGGTCTATAGTAGTGTACTATATAAAGCCCAGTGTTACCACAGGGCCCTGGTCTATAGTAGTGTACTATATAAAGCCCAGTGTTACCATAGGGCCCTGGTCTATAGTAGTGTACTATATAAAGCCCAGTGTTACCATAGGGCCCTGGTCTATAGTAGTGTACTATATAAAGCACAGTGTTACCACAGGGCCCTGGTCTATAGTAGTGTACTATATAAAGTGTTATCATAGGGCCCTGGTCTATAGTAGTGTACTATATAAAGCCCAGTGTTACCATAGGGCCCTGGTCTATAGTAGTGTACTATATAAAGCACAGTGTTACCACAGGGCCCTGGTCTATAGTAGTGTACTATATAAAGTGTTACCATAGGGCCCTGGTCTATAGTAGTGTACTATATGAAGTGTTATCATAGGGCCCTGGTCTATAGTAGTGTACTATATAAAGTGTTACCACAGGGCCCTGGTCTATAGTAGTGTACTATATAAAGTGTTATCACAGGGCCCTGGTCTATAGTAGTGTACTATATAAAGTGTTATCATAGGGCCCTGGTCTATAGTAGTGTACTATATAAAGTGTTATCACAGGGCCCTGGTCTATAGTAGTGTACTATATAAAGTGTTACCACAGGGCCCTGGTCTATAGTAGTGTACTATATGAAGTGTTACCATAGGGCCCTGGTCTATAGTAGTGTACTATATAAAGCCCAGTGTTATCACAGGGCCCTGGTCTATAGTAGTGTACTATATAAAGCCCAGTGTTATCACAGGGCCCTGGTCTATAGTAGTGTACTATATAAAGTGTTATCACAGGGCCCTGGTCTATAGTAGTGTACTATATGAAGTGTTATCATAGGGCCCTGGTCTATAGTAGTGTACTATATAAAGCCCAGTGTTACCATAGGGCCCTGGTCTATAGTAGTGTACTATATGAAGTGTTATCATAGGGCCCTGGTCTATAGTAGTGTACTATATAAAGCCCAGTGTTACCACAGGGCCCTGGTCTATAGTAGTGTACTATATAAAGTGTTATCATAGGGCCCTGGTCTATAGTAGTGTACTATATAAAGCCCAGTGTTACCATAGGGCCCTGGTCTATAGTAGTGTACTATATGAAGTGTTATCATAGGGCCCTGGTCTATAGTAGTGTACTATATAAAGCCCAGTGTTACCATAGGGCCCTGGTCTATAGTAGTGTACTATATAAAGCCCAGTGTTACCACAGGGCCCTGGTCTATAGTAGTGTACTATATGAAGTGTTATCATAGGGCCCTGGTCTATAGTAGTGTACTATATAAAGCCCAGTGTTACCACAGGGCCCTGGTCTATAGTAGTGTACTATATAAAGTGTTATCACATGGCCCTGGTCTATAGTAGTGTACTATATGAAGTGTTATCATAGGGCCCTGGTCTATAGTAGTGTACTATATAAAGCCCAGTGTTACCATAGGGCCCTGGTCTATAGTAGTGTACTATATAAAGTGTTATCATAGGGCCCTGGTCTATAGTAGTGTACTATATGAAGTGTTATCATAGGGCCCTGGTCTATAGTAGTGTACTATATAAAGCCCAGTGTTACCATAGGGCCCTGGTCTATAGTAGTGTACTATATGAAGTGTTATCATAGGGCCCTGGTCTATAGTAGTGTACTATATAAAGTGTTACCACAGGGCCCTGGTCTATAGTAGTGTACTATATGAAGTGTTATCACAGGGCCCTGGTCTATAGTAGTGTACTATATGAAGTGTTATCATAGGGCCCTGGTCTATAGTAGTGTACTATATAAAGTGTTACCACAGGGCCCTGGTCTATAGTAGTGTACTATATAAAGTGTTACCATAGGGCCCTGGTCTATAGTAGTGTACTATATGAAGTGTTACCATAGGGCCCTGGTCTATAGTAGTGTACTATATAAAGTGTTATCACAGGGCCCTGGTCTATAGTAGTGTACTATATAAAGCCCAGTGTTACCACAGGGCCCTGGTCTATAGTAGTGTACTATATAAAGCCCAGTGTTACCACAGGGCCCTGGTCTATAGTAGTGTACTATATAAAGCCCAGTGTTACCATAGGGCCCTGGTCTATAGTAGTGTACTATATAAAGCCCAGTGTTACCACAGGGCCCTGGTCTATAGTAGTGTACTATATAAAGCCCAGTGTTACCATAGGGCCCTGGTCTATAGTAGTGTACTATATAAAGCCCAGTGTTACCATAGGGCCCTGGTCTATAGTAGTGTACTATATGAAGTGTTACCACAGGGTCCTGGTCTATAGTAGTGTACTATATAAAGCCCAGTGTTACCACAGGGCCCTGGTCTATAGTAGTGTACTATATAAAGTGTTATCATAGGGCCCTGGTCTATAGTAGTGTACTATATAAAGCCCAGTGTTACCATAGGGCCCTGGTCTATAGTAGTGTACTATATAAAGCCCAGTGTTACCATAGGGCCCTGGTCTATAGTAGTGTACTATATGAAGTGTTACCACAGGGTCCTGGTCTATAGTAGTGTACTATATAAAGTGTTACCACAGGGCCCTGGTCTATAGTAGTGTACTATATGAAGTGTTACCACAGGGCCCTGGTCTATAGTAGTGTACTATATAAAGCCCAGTGTTACCATAGGGCCCTGGTCTATAGTAGTGTACTATATAAAGTGTTACCATAGGGCCCTGGTCTATAGTAGTGTACTATATAAAGTGTTACCATAGGGCCCTGGTCTATAGTAGTGTACTATATAAAGCCCAGTGTTACCACAGGGCCCTGGTCTATAGTAGTGTACTATATAAAGCCCAGTGTTATCACAGGGCCCTGGTCTATAGTAGTGTACTATATGAAGTGTTATCATAGGGCCCTGGTCTATAGTAGTGTACTATATAAAGCCCAGTGTTATCACAGGGCCCTGGTCTATAGTAGTGTACTATATAAAGCCCAGTGTTATCACAGGGCCCTGGTCTATAGTAGTGTACTATATAAAGCCCAGTGTTACCATAGGGCCCTGGTCTATAGTAGTGTACTATATAAAGCCCAGTGTTACCACAGGGCCCTGGTCTATAGTAGTGTACTATATAAAGTGTTACCATAGGGCCCTGGTCTATAGTAGTGTACTATATAAAGCCCAGTGTTACCACAGGGCCCTGGTCTATAGTAGTGTACTATATGAAGCCCAGTGTTACCACAGGGCCCTGGTCTATAGTAGTGTACTATATGAAGCCCAGTGTTACCACAGGGCCCTGGTCTATAGTAGTGTACTATATAAAGCCCAGTGTTATCATAGGGCCCTGGTCTATAGTAGTGTACTATATAAAGCCCAGTGTTACCATAGGGTCCTGGTCTATAGTAGTGTACTATATAAAGCCCAGTGTTACCACAGGGCCCTGGTCTATAGTAGTGTACTATATGAAGTGTTACCACAGGGCCCTGGTCTATAGTAGTGTACTATATAAAGCCCAGTGTTACCATAGGGCCCTGGTCTATAGTAGTGCACTATATGTAGGGAATAGGGCCCTGGTTTAAAGTAGTGCACTATATAGGGAATAGGGCCCTGGTCTATAGTAGTGTACTATATAAAGTGTTTACCATAGGGCCCTGGTCTATAGTAGTGCACTATATGTAGGGAATAGGGCCCTGGTTTAAAGTAGTGCACTATATAGGGAATAGGGCCCTGGTCTATAGTAGTGTACTATATAAAGTGTTTACCATAGGGCCCTGGTCTATAGTAGTGCACTATATGTAGGGAATAGGGCCCTGGTTTAAAGTAGTGCACTATATAGGGAATAGGGCCCTGGTCTATAGTAGTGTACTATATAAAGTGTTTATCATAGGGCCCTGGTCTATAGTAGTGTACTATATAAAGTGTTTACCATAGGGTCCTGGTCTATAGTAGTGCACTATGGAGAATAGGGTGCTGTTTTGGACAGCGACCTCAGCCTTTCAGAACCTCCTTCCGCTCCTTCTGGACTCTCGTCAGGGTCTGTTATGTTAGTCAGACAATGTGTCTGGTTCCCACCTCGTCCCCAGCTCCACGGAGGGCTCTGATATTGTTGGTACTGCTCTGCACAGTGACTAGGCAGTGGCTCTGGGCTAGAATGACTCCCACAGACAGTAGAATGATTTGCACAGGAAACGACTCAACAAACCCCTATACTCTCTAGACCTGATGTGCCCCGGTCTTGCTGAAACCACAAGAAGAAGACAGTGTCACTAACAGCAAGACACTGACAATTATGAACAAACAGTATTAAAATGTCACTGAAAAATCTAGTCATAATGTAATCTATGACTTTACTGCCATTTTCAGTAGTTATAAACCCTAGAGGGTTAACCAGTCCTTCAGGTTAAATTACACTAGAGGGTTAACCAGTCCTTCAGGTTAAATTACACTAGAGGGTTAACCAGTCCTTCAGGTTAAATTACACTAGAGGGTTAACCAGTCCTTCAGGTTAAATTACACTAGAGGGTTAACCAGTCCTTCGGGTTAAATTACACTAGAGGGTTAACCAGTCCTTCAGGTTAAATTACACTAGAGGGTTAACCAGTCATATTGTTCTCATCATTACAACGTTGCCCTCTAGTTCTACTGCAAAGACCGTCTGAACCTTCAAATCACATTTATTTGTCTACATGGAATAATACACAGAATACTACAGATTGAGACATACACTGAATACTACAGATTGAGACATACACCGAATACTACAGGTTGAGACATACACTGAATACTACAGATTGAGACATACACTGAATACTACAGATTGAGACATACACTGAATACTACAGATTGAGACATACACTGAATACTACAGATTGAGACATACACTGAATACTACAGATTGAGACATACACTGAATACTACAGATTGAGACATACACTGAATACTACAGATTGAGACATACACTGAATACTACAGATTGAGACATACACTGAATACTACAGATTGAGACATACACTGAATACTACAGGTTGAGACATACACTGAATACTACAGGTTGAGACATACACTGAATACTACAGATTGAGACATACACTGAATACTACAGATTGAGACATACACTGAATACTACAGATTGAGGCATACACTGAATACAAAAGGTTGAGCTATATACAGGAAGTACTAGATCAATGTGGAGCTATAGACAGGAAGTAGCACTACCAGATCAATGTGGAGTTATATACAGGAAGTAGCACAACCAGATCAATGTGGAGCTATATACAGGAAGTAGCACTACCAGATCAATGTGGAGCTATATACAGGAAGTAGCACTACCAGATCAATGTGGAGCTATATACAGGAAGTAGCACTACCAGATCAATGTGGAGCTATATACAGGAAGTAGCACTACCAGATCAATGTGGAGCTATATACAGGGAGTACCAGATCAATGTGGAGCTATATACAGGGAGTACCAGATCAATGTGGAGCTATATACAGGGAGTACCAGTACCAGATCAATGTGGAGCTATATACAGGAAGTACCAGATCAATGTGGAGCTAAACTCAGCAAAAAAATAAACGTCCTCTCACTGTCAACTGCATTTATTTTCAGCAATCTTAACATGTGTGAATATTTGTAGGAACATAAGATTCAACAACTGAGACATAAACTGAACAAGTTCCACAGACATGTGACTAACAGAAATGGAATAATGTGTCCCTGAACAAAGGGGGGGGGGGGGGGGGGGGGCAAAATCAAAAGTAACCGTCAGTATCTGGTGTGGCCACCAGCTGCATTAAGTACTGTAGTGCATCTCCTCCTCATGAGATTACCCCTGGACCTGCCTTACAACAGGCCTCCAAGCCCTCAGTCCAGCCTCTCTCAGCCTATTACAGGGAGGTACCACTACCAAGCTAAAGTAACCGTCAGTATCTGGTGTGGCCACCAGCTGCATTAAGTACTGCAGTGCATCTCCTCCTTATGAGATTACCCCTGGACCTGCCTTACAACAGGCCTCCAAGCCCTCAGTCCAGCCTCTCTCAGCCTATTACAGGGAGGTACCAGTACCAAGCTACAGTAGCCTCTCTTTTCTTAAAGAAAAAGGTTGAAAGGAGACTCGCGGTGTAACGAGCCCTATGGTGAGAGCATTGAACCAATAGTAAAGGAGATTTATGATGAGGGCTTTAACGTTACCTGGTAACCACGGAGACACCTCAGACAGATCACTGTGAGGGTTTAATAAGATCTCTCTCTCACAGCTGTCTTTTTTAAAAACCATCCTTTACCGATCTCACCGTATTAAAAAAAGGACCTTCTGCTTTTATTCCAAGTGTTCCCCTCGACTTCTGGAATTGTTCCCCCGTCCTCTCCTCTGTCAGTCTAATTGTCGGGTGGTGAATATATTGCCCTCCTGCCTGGCAGCCTCACTGAGAAACATTCACTCTAATCTTTCCTGACGAGTCTCTGGTGATTCATATGACTCAAGATGAGTCAGTGGACGTTGCTGGGATGCAGAACCAAATGGCACCCTCTTCCCAATGGGTCCTGGTCTGAAGTAGAGCACTATGTAGGGAATAGGGTTCTGGTCTAAAGTAGTGCTCTATATAAAGAATAGGGTTCTGGTCTAAAGTAGTGCTCTATATAAGGAATAGGGCCCTGGTTTAAAGTAGTGCACTATATATAGGGAATAGGGCCCTGGTTTAAAGTAGTATACTATATAGGGAATAGGGCCCTGGTCTAAAGTAGTGTACTATATAGGGAATAGGGCCCTGGTTTAAAGTAGTGTACTATATAGGGAATATTGCCCTGGTCTAATGTAGTGTACTATATAGGGAATAGGGCCCTGGTTTAAAGTAGTGCACTATATAGGGAATAGGGCCCTGGTCTAAAGTAGTGTACTATATAGGGAATAGGGCCCTGGTCTAAAGTAGTGCACTATGCAGGGAATAGGGCCCTGGTCTAAAGTAGTGTACTATATAGGGAATAGGGCCCTGGTCTAAAGTAGTGCACTATGTAGGGAATAGGGCCCTGGTATAAAGTAGTGCATGATATAGGGAATAGGGTTCTGGTCTAAAGTAGTGCACTATATAGGGAATAGGGCCCTGGTTTAAAGTAGTGCACTATATGTAGGGAATAGGGCCCTGGTTTAAAGTAGTGTACTATATAGGGAATAGGGCCCTGGTCTAAAGTAGTGTACTATATAGGGAATAGGGCCCTGGTTTAAAGTAGTGTACTATATAGGGAATATTGCCCTGGTCTAATGTAGTGTACTATATAGGGAATAGGGCCCTGGTTTAAAGTAGTGCACTATATAGGGATTAGGGCCCTGGTCTAAAGTAGTGCACTATATAGGGATTAGGGCCCTGGTCTAAAGTAGTGCACTATATAGGGAATAGGGTTCTGGTCTAAAGTAGTGCACTATATAGGGAATAGGGCCCTGGTTTAAAGTAGTGCACTATATAGGGAATAGGGTCCTGGTCTAAAGTAGTGCACTATATAGGGAATAGGGCTCCATTTGGGACGCATCGTGGTGGACTGTGATGGTGGACTGTGATGGTAGAAGAGTTCTGTATGTTCATGACTCTGATTAAAGATGAATATATTTGGGGATATTATTACGTTACACACGTGTGTGTGTGTGTGTGTGTGGTCTGAGAGAAAGCTTATTGAAGTAAACAGATGAGTTGACTCACCCACAGCACAGCCTTGAGGGACGGACACACACACCGTGACACACACCATGACACACACCGTGACACACACACACACACACACACACACACACAGCAGCCCACCATTGAGTGGGAGGCCATGCTGTCACAGAGCTCTGCAACGAAACACAGCGTGTTTAAACATGAATCAACTGTTATTAATAAACACAATTAATTTACACTCTAAGATAATCAACTGCTATTAAACACGTTGTTGTTTACACTGTTTCTAACATGAATCATCTGTTATTAAACTCGTTGTTGTTTACACTGTTTCTAACATGAATCATCTGTTATTAAACTCTTGTTGTTTACACTGTTTCTAACATGAATCATCTGTTATTAAACTCTTGTTGTTTACACTGTTTCTAACATGAATCATCTGTTATTAAACTCTTGTTGTTTACACTGTTTCTAACATGAATCATCTGTTATTAAACTCGTTGTTTACACTGTTTCTAACATGAATCATCTGTTATTAAACTCTTGTTGTTTACACTGTTTCTAACACAGCCAGGTTCACCTTTAACCTTCCCGTTGGATCAGAGAGATAGCCTGGTCCCAGATCTGTTGTCTCCTTCTATAGCCTGGTCCCAGATCTGTTGTCTCCTTCTATAGCCTGGTCCCAGATCTGTTTGTGCTCTTGACAACTCCATTTAGCAGTTAGACAGTTCCACAAGGAGTTGGCAAGAGAACAGAAACAGTCTGGTACCCAGGCTATCAGAGAGCTGCTTCACAATGTCTGTCTGTCTGTCTGTCTGTCTGTCTGTCTGTCTGTCTGTCTGTCTGTCTGTCTGTCAGTCAACAGTGTGGTACCCAGGCTATCAGAGAGCTAGCTAGCTATACAGCTAGCTAGCTGTCAGTCAGTCAGTCAGTCAGTCAGTCAGTCAGTCAGTCTGTCAACAGTGTGGTACCCAGGCTATCAGAGAGCGAGCTGCCTGCCTGACTTGGATTGGACGAGGTTTTAACCAATGACACAGGGAAGGTGTGTGCTGTATAGTGTGGCATAACTTAATGCATGGCCTTTATGGGTATAGTAATGAGCCTATCAGCAATATTCCCATGTCTGTCTTAAAGAGAAGTATTCATATACAACGTTTGTGTCTTCCATTAAAATCACATGGACTCATTGGTACAGCTCTCCCTGTTCCTGTGTTTAGTGTCCTGTGTCCATTTTCATTCAAATCACATGGACTCATTGGTACAGCTCTCCCTGTTCCTGTGTTTAGTGTCCTGTGTCCATTTTCATTCAAATCATATGGACTCATTGGTACAGCTCTCCCTGTTCCAGTGTCCTGTGTCCATTTTCATTAAAATCACATGGACTCATTGGTACAGCTCTCCCTGTTCCAGTGTCCTGTGTCCATTTTCATTCAAATCATATGGACTCATTGGTACAACTCTCCCTGTTCCAGTGTCCAGTGTCCTGTGTCCATTTTCATTCAAATCACATGGACTCATTGGTACAGCTCTCCCTGTTCCAGTGTCCTGTGTCCTGTGTCCATTTTCATTAAAATCACATGGACTCATTGGTACAGCTCTCCCTGTTCCAGTGTCCTGTGTCCATTTTCATTAAAATCACATGGACTCATTGGTACAGCTCTCCCTGTTCCTGTGTTTAGTGTCCTGTGTCCATTTTCATTCAAATCACATGGACTCATTGGTACAGCTCTCCCTGTTCCTGTGTTTAGTGTCCTGTGTCCATTTTCATTAAAATCACATGGACTCATTGGTACAGCTCTCCCTGTTCCAGTGTCCTGTGTCCATTTTCATTAAAATCACATGGACTCATTGGTACAGCTCTCCCTGTTCCAGTGTCCTGTGTCCATTTTCATTCAAATCATATGGACTCATTGGTACAACTCTCCCTGTTCCAGTGTCCAGTGTCCTGTGTCCATTTTCATTCAAATCACATGGACTCATTGGTACAGCTCTCCCTGTTCCAGTGTCCTGTGTCCTGTGTCCATTTTCATTCAAATCATATGGACTCATTGGTACAACTCTCCCTGTTCCAGTGTCCTGTGTCCTGTGTCCATTTTCATTCAAATCATATGGACTCATTGGTACAGCTCTCCCTGTTCCAGTGTCCTGTGTCCATTTTCATTCAAATCATATGGACTCATTGGTACAGCTCTCCCTGTTCCAGTGTTTAGTGTCCTGTGTCCATTTTCATTCAAATCATATGGACTCATTGGTACAGCTCTCTCTGTGTGAATTTAAGTATGCTCTCTCTAATTCTTTCTTTCTTTCTTTCTTTCTTTCTCTCTCTCTCTCTCTCGGAGGACCATGCCTCAGGACTACCTGACATGATGACTCCTTGCTGTCCCCAGTCCACCTGGCCGTGCTGCTGCTCCAGTTTCAACTGTTCTGCCTGTGATTATTATTATTTGACCATGCTGGTCATTTATGAACATTTGAACATCTTGGTCATGTTCTGTTATAATCTCCACCCGGCACAGCCAGAAGAGGACTGGCCACCCCTCATAGCCTGGTTCCTCCCTAGGTTTCTTCCTAGGTTCTGGCCTTTCTAGGGAGTTTTTCCTAGCCACCGTGCTTCTACACCTGCATTGCTTGCTGTTGGGGGTTTTAGGCTGGGTTTCTGTACAGCACTTTGAGATATCAGCTGATGTACGAAGGGCTATATAAATGCATTTGATTTGTTCCAGTGTTCAGTGTCCTGTGTTCTGTTGTGCTTTTGGAAGGCCAAAGTTTCATAAGGACATAGCTGAGATGGGTTTTTTTTCTCTCCAGGAAATGGGTTGTATATGTTTATAGCTATTGTCATAGAACTGGAAGGAAAAATAGGGGCAACAGCTGATAGAAGGTGGAATCACCATTTCCCAGGAGTGTGCTGTACTGTACGTTTGATGCTTTTACAATATCTGTATGATAGAACTATAGATCTAGAGGAGAGGTGTGTGTGTGTGTGTGTGTGTGTGTGTGTGTGTGTGTGTACAGGGGTGTCATAAATCTGATGGGGAACAAAGTATGTGAGGATGGCTGGGGTGTGGTCTGTAGGGGGGGGGGGGTGGGGGGGGGGGGGTATGCCCCCGTCGAGAATTTAGCATTTTTTTCAAACACCTAAAACATTGTTTTTTTTTCTGCAATCTAGATCCATAATCATTATACTTAGTTCTATGTCTAAAAATATGCATATATATATTTTTCTGCATATCTAAGAATACCTCTTGAGATGTATGTATCCTCCTGACTGGTGGTTATTTTTTCAGAGAAACTAAATATGCTTTTCTGCTGAAATCTGGGTAAACAATTAAGAGGAACGTGAGTCTTATTCAGGACATTTAGTAATTGCTTGCTTTTCCCAAGTCTACCAACCTTTACCAGCAGGCATGCCAGCGAAGATAGAGCAGCTAGCTTGTCTAACTTATTTTATTTATTTTACCTTTATTTAACTAGGCAAGTCAGTTAAGAACAAATTCTTATTTTCAATGACGGACTAGGAACAGTGGGTTAACTGCCTGTTCAGGGGCAGTATGACAGATTAGTACCTTGTCAGCTCGGAGGGTTTAAACTTGCAACCTTCCGGTTACTTGTCCAACGCACTAACCACTAGGCTACCCTGCCGCCCCAACTAACTTGATTGACAGCCTGCTATGGCTTCTGGGTAGCTGGTTATGAGGTTGGGAACCTATCTGGACGAGTTTAAACCAACTTCATTAAATTGCTCGTAGTATTACAGAGAAACTATGTGTCCCCTATGGGCATGACGTGTGTGTGTGTGTTGTAGTAGTAGTAAGACTCATAACTCCCAACTGCAGAGTGATTATCACAGTTTAAAGGAGATGGATCTCCCATGAGCACTGCTGTTTATTGGCTTTAATTACAAGACTAATTACCCTCTCTCTCTCACACACACACAACACACACCTCTTTAGTATAAGGTCTAATTACCCTCTCTCTCTCTCACACACACACACACACACACACACACACACACACACACACGCACCTCTTTAGTATAAGGTCTGATTACCATCTTGGTGAGACGAGTCACATATAGAGAAGGGAGGAAAATATCAGCTGAATTTAAATGTCCTCCATCTTGGGGAAACATCCATAAACTTCCTGTCGAACGAGGAACGAGGGAGAGCTCGGGTTTGTTGTTTTTGGAAAGTTTGTTGATTTAGGAAGTTTTGAAAGTATATTGAAAAAGTTGAATCGCTAGCTAGCTAGCTACCTTTTTGAGTTTGGATCCTGCGACGTGGTTGGCATCAGTTGCTGGGACCGCTACTATCTATCTAGAGGTCCTGCCGACTAAGGCCGGGTCTGAGGAGCTGTTTGGCGTAGCAGCTAGCTAGCTGCCTATCAGGCTAGCAGGGTTTTCCTGAGGGCTTGAATGTAGCTCGCAACGCAGTTAGCCATTGTGTCCTGGGACCACGGATTGTCCCGGGCTTGTGGTTGTCTAGATCTATGCTGTTTGTTGTTGTTTTCATTCTTCCCTGCGACCTGCCCTGTCTGGAACTAAGAGGAGTAACAATATAACCTGTCCTGTCTGGAACTGAGAGGAGTAACAGAGTAACCTGCCCTGTCTGGAACTAAGAGGAGTAACAGCATAACCTGTCCTGTCTGGAACTAAGAGGAGTAACAGCATAACCTGTCCTGTCTGGAACTAAGAGGAGTAACAGTATAACCTGTCCTGTCTGGAACTAAGAGGAGTAACATGTCCTGTCTGGAACTGAGAGGAGTAACAGTATAACCTGTCCTGTCTGGAACTGAGAGGAGTAACAGTATAACCTGTCCTGTCTGGAACTGAGAGGAGTAACAGTATAACCTGTCCTGTCTGGAACTGAGAGGAGTAACAGTATAACCTGTCCTGTCTGGAACTGAGAGGAGTAACAGTATAACCAGTCTGGAACTGAGAGGGGTAACAGAGTAACCTGTCCTGTCTGGAACTAAGAGGAGTAACAGCATAACCTGTCCTGTCTGGAACTGAGAGGAGTAACAGAGTAACCTGTCCTGTCTGGAACTGAGAGGGGTAACAGAGTAACCTGTCCTGTCTGGAACTGAGAGGGGTAACAGAGTAACCTGTCCTGTCTGGAACTGAGAGGGGTAACAGAGTAACCTGTCCTGTCTGGAACTGAGAGGGGTAACAGAGTAACCTGTCCTGTCTGGAACTGAGAGGGGTAACAGTATAACCTGTCCTGTCTGGAACTGAGAGGGGTAACAGAGTAACCTGTCCTGTCTGGAACTGAGAGGAGTAACAGTATAACCTGTCCTGTCTGGAACTGAGAGGGGTAACAGAGTAACCTGTCCTGTCTGGAACTGAGAGGAGTAACAGCATAACCTGTCCTGTCTGGAACTGAGAGGGGTAACAGAGTAACCTGTCCTGTCTGGAACTGAGAGGGGTAACAGTATAACCTGTCCTGTCTGGAACTGAGAGGGGTAACAGAGTAACCTGTCCTGTCTGGAACTGAGAGGAGTAACAGTATAACCTGTCCTGTCTGGAACTGAGAGGGGTAACAGAGTAACCTGTCCTGTCTGGAACTGAGAGGAGTAACAGCATAACCTGTCCTGTCTGGAACTGAGAGGGGTAACAGAGTAACCTGTCCTGTCTGGAACTGAGAGGGGTAACAGTATAACCTGTCCTGTCTGGAACTGAGAGGGGTAACAGAGTAACCTGTCCTGTCTGGAACTGAGAGGGGTAACAGAGTAACCTGTCCTGTCTGGAACTGAGAGGGGTAACAGAGTAACCTGTCCTGTCTGGAACTGAGAGGGGTAACAGTATAACCAGTCTGGAACTGAGAGGGGTAACAGAGTAACCTGTCCTGTCTGGAACTGAGAGGGGTAACAGAGTAACCTGTCCTGTCTGGAACTGAGAGGAGTAACAGAGTAACCTGTCCTGTCTGGAACTGAGAGGAGTAACAGAGTAACCTGTCCTGTCTGGAACTGAGAGGAGAGGAGTAACAGCATAACCTGTCCTGTCTGGAACTGAGAGGAGTAACCTGTCCTGTCTGGAACTGAGAGGAGTAACAGAGTAACCTGTCCTGTCTGGAACTGAGAGGAGAGGAGTAACAGCATAACCTGTCCTGTCTGGAACTGAGAGGGGTAACAGTATAACCAGTCTGGAACTGAGAGGGGTAACAGAGTAACCTGTCCTGTCTGGAACTGAGAGGGGTAACAGAGTAACCTGTCCTGTCTGGAACTGAGAGGAGTAACAGAGTAACCTGTCCTGTCTGGAACTGAGAGGGGTAACAGAGTAACCTGTCCTGTCTGGAACTGAGAGGGGTAACAGAGTAACCTGTCCTGTCTGGAACTGAGAGGGGTAACAGAGTAACCTGTCCTGTCTGGAACTGAGAGGAGTAACAGAGTAACCTGTCCTGTCTGGAACTGAGAGGAGAGGAGTAACAGCATAACCTGTCCTGTCTGGAACTGAGAGGGGTAACAGCATAACCTGTCCTGTCTGGAACTGAGAGGGGTAACAGCATAACCTGTCCTGTCTGGAACTGAGAGGGGTAACAGACAGAGTAACCTGTCCTGTCTGGAACTGAGAGGGGTAACAGACAGAGTAACCTGTCCTGTCTGGAACTGAGAGGGGTAACAGACAGAGTAACCTGTCCTGTCTGGAACTGAGAGGGGTAACAGACAGAGTAACCTGTCCTGTCTGGAACTGAGAGGGGTAACAGACAGAGTAACCTGTCCTGTCTGGAACTGAGAGGGGTAACAGACAGAGTAACCTGTCCTGTCTGGAACTGAGAGGGGTAACAGACAGAGTAACCTGTCCTGTCTGGAACTGAGAGGAGTAACAGACAGAGTAACCTGTCCTGTCTGGAACTGAGAGGGGTAACAGACAGAGTAACCTGTCCTGTCTGGAACTGAGAGGGGTAACAGACAGAGTAACCTGTCCTGTCTGGAACTGAGAGGGGTAACAGACAGAGTAACCTACGTTGTTACCATGACAAAGACCAAACCCTGGCGGGAGTACCGTTGAGGACAGTGTTGTCTCTCTGTCACAGGCTAACAACAACAACAACAACAACAACAACAACAACATACTGTAGCTTCAAGTGTTTTGTCCAAATGCTGTTGGCGTCAACTAATAAAATAATGGACGACCCGATCAGAGAGGACCTGAAGAACAGTTTGCAGTTCTCCCAGGGTCAGCTCGACGAGTTTAAACAGGAGAACGGCTAGATGAAAGCGATCTGTAAGTCATTGAGAGAGGACATCAGTTCTGTGTGTGAATCCATGTGAACAATGACCAGGAAATCAGATTATCTCCAGGGACAATGAAGGCGGAACAACGTGGTTGTGGACAGAAAGGCAGAATCTCCACATGAGACCTGGAAGGAGTCTGAGGACAGAGTGAGGGAAATGGACCACAGGAAGATTAAGGTGGACAGTGCCCACGGGACTGGAAAACCCACCACAGGCCCAGGTGACAGGCCCAGGTGACAGGCCCAGATGGCAGGCCCAGGTGACAGGCCCAGGCCGATAGTGGTCAAGTTCCTGAGGTTCAAGGACATAGTAGCAGTTCTGGAAAAAGCCAAGAACGTTAGAGGAATGTACAGTGCATTCAGAAAATATTTTTAAAAATACACTTTTTCCACATTTTTTGGCATTACAGCCTTATTCTAAAATGGATTAAATAATTGTTCCCCCTCATCAATCTACACACAACACTCTATAGTGACATCACAATACGCCATAATGACATCACAATATTACATAATGACATCACAATACCCCATAATGACATCACAATACCCCATAATGACATCACAATACCCCATAATGACATCACAATACCCCATAATGACATCACAATACCCCATAATGACATCACAACACCCCATAATGACATCACAATACCCCATAATAACATCACAATACCCCATAATGACATCACAATACCCCATAATGACATCACAATACCCCATAATGACATCACAATACCCCATAATGACATCACAATACCCCATAATGACATCACAATACCCCATAATGACATCACGACACCCCATAATGACATCACGATACCCCATAATGACATCACGATACCCCATAATGACATCACGATACCCCATAATGACATCACAATACCCCATAATGACATCACAATACCCCATAATGACATCACAATACCCCATAATGACATCACGATACACCATAATGACATCACGATACCCCATAATGACATCACGATACCCCATAATGACATCACAATACCCCATAATGACATCACAACACCCCATAATGACATCACAATACCCCATAATGACATCACAATACCCCATAATGACATCACAATACCCCATAATGACATCACAACACCCCATAATGACATCACAATATCCCATAATGACATCACAATACCCCATAATGACATCACAATACCCCATAATGACATCACGACACCCCATAATGACATCACGATACCCCATAATGACATCACGATACCCCATAATGACATCACAATACCCCATAATGACATCACAATACCCCATAATGACATCACAATACCCCATAATGACATCACAATACCCCATAATGACATCACAACACCCCATAATGACATCACAATACACCATAATGACATCACAATACCCCATAATGACATCACAATACCCCATAATGACATCACAATACCCCATAATGACATCACAATACCCCATAATGACATCACAATATCCCATAATGACATCACACTACCCCATAATGACATCACAATACCCCATAATGACATCACAATACCCCATAATGACATCACAACACCCCATAATGACATCACGATACCCCATAATGACATCACGATACCCCATAATGACATCACAATACCCCATAATGACATCACAATACCCCATAATGACATCACAACACCCCATAATGACATCACAATACACCATAATGACATCACAATACCCCATAATGACATCACAATACCCCATAATGACATCACAATACCCCATAATGACATCACAATACCCCATAATGACATCACAACACCCCATAATGACATCACAATACCCCATAATGACAAAGAACTCTAGGTTTTTAGAAATGCTTGCAAAAAAAGAAAAAAAAAGCTGGTTAATTCTGGAAAATATCAGCAGGATTGAAATGTCCTCCATCCTGGGGAAACATCCTTCATATGGTCAATTCTGAAGACGAAAACTGAACAGTAACAACGTACTACATGAGAAGCCATCTTGTTCAATTCAACACTCTTGGGTTGAGTCCCAAATAGCGCCCTATTCCCCCAGAGGGTCCTGTTCAAAAGTAGTACACTGGATAGAGAAGAGCAGGGTGCCGTTGGGTCTTCTCAGCTCTTCCCCTCAGCTCAGTACTGTTCCATATGGGAGGAATGCCTTAATTCATCAGATAGTGGGTTGAAAGGAGGGCTCCCCACCCTTCCTGTTGACCGCTTGGGAACAGTGAGACAATGGGGGGGAAATGAGTCCCTCCGGTACGGTTGGACACACAGTGGGAGACTGGCTGTGGCCAGAATGAACCTCTTCAAAAGACATCCCTAACCACGTCCAAAATGGCACCCTATTCCCTATCTAAGTGCACTACTTTTATCAGGGCCCCTGGTTAAAAGTAGTGCACTAGATAGGGAATAGGGTTCCATTGTGGACAGCCCCTGGTCGCCAGGCCCACACTGTGGAGGTCAGAACAACAATGGGATCAGCCTCTTTCTCCTATTTTTGGGATGTTTTTAGACTTCAGCAGATTAAAACAGAGGTTTCGGGACTGTTGACTGTTGACTGTTGACTGTTGTCTGTTGTCTTTGGCAGTGAGATAACAGTTGAACTTTTTATTTGACCTTCATTTAACTAGGCAAGTCAGTTATTGAAAATAAGAATTTGTTCTTGACTGCCTAGTAACAGTGGGTTAACTGTTGTTCAGGGGCAGAATGACAGATTTATACCATGTCAGCTCGGGGATTTGAACCTGCAACCTTTCAGGTTACTAGTCCAACGCTCTAACCACTAGGCTACCCCCTCTAACCACTAGGCTACCTGCCTCCCCCCTCTAACCACTAGGCTACCTGCCTCCCCCCTCTAACCACTAGGCTACCTGCCTCCCCCCTCTTAATGACAGAGGCCCAACAGAACTCACCGATCTCTACTGTCTATAATGACAGAGGCCCAACAGAAAGAACTTCCTGAGCTCTACTGTCTCTAACGATAGAGGCCCAACAGAACTTCCTGATCTCTACTGTCTCTAACGATAGAGGCCCAACAGAATAACTCACTGATCTCTACTGTCTCTAATGACAGAGGCCCAACAGAACTTCCTGATCTCTACTGTCTCTAACGATAGAGGCCCAACAGAATAACTCACTGATCTCTATTGTCTCTAATGACAGAGGCCCAACAGAACTTCCTGAGCTCTACTGTCTCTAACGATAGAGGCCCAACAGAATAACTCACTGATCTCTACTGTCTCTAATGACAGAGGCCCAACAGAACTTCCTGATCTCTACTGTCTCTAACGATAGAGGCCCAACAGAATAACTCACTGATCTCTACTGTCTCTAATGACAGAGGCCCAACAGAATAACTTCCTGAGCTCTGATAATGTGATGTTCCTTATCAGTGAGCTGGTTTAATTGACAGGATATCCCTCCATGCTGCAAAGCATCGACATGGTTCATGGTTTATAAACATTCTCCACAGCTCCTACGCCGAGGGTGCATCCCAAATGGCTCCCTATTGTCTTTGAAGTGCACTACATTTGACCAGGGTCTATAGGGACACCCATAGGGCTCTGGTTAGAACTAGTGCACTACATTGAACAGGGTCTATAGGGGAATAAGGCTCTGGTTAGAACTAGTGCACTACATTTGACCAGGGTCTATAGGGGAATAGGGCTCTGGTTAGAACTAGTGCACTACATTTGACCAGGGTCTATAGGGGAATAGGTCTCTGGTTAGAACTAGTGCACTACATTTGACCAGGGTCTATAGGGGAATAGGTCTCTGGTTAGAACTAGTGCACTACATTTGACCAGGTTCTATAGGGGAATAGGACTCTGGTTAGAACTAGTGCACTACATTTGACCAGGGTCTATAGGGGAATAGGACTCTGGTTAGAACTAGTGCACTACATTTGACCAGGGTCTATAGGGGAATAGGGCTCTGGTTAGAACTAGTGCACTACATTTGACCAGGGTCTATAGGGGAATAGGGCTCTGGTTAGAACTAGTGCACTACATTTGACCAGGGTCTATAGGGGAATAGGGCTCTGGTTAGAACTAGTGCACTACATTTGACCAGGGTCTATAGGGGAATAGGGCTCTGGTTAGAACTAGTGCACTACATTTGACCAGGGTCTATAGGGGAATAGGGCTCTGGTTAGAACTAGTGCACTACATTTCACCAGGGTCTATAGGGGAATAGGGCTCTGGTTAGAACTAGTGCACTACATTTGACCAGGGTCTATAGGGGAATAGGGCTGTGGTTAGAATTAGTGCACTACATTTGACCAGGGTCTATAGGGGAATAGGGTGCCAGTCGGGACAGACTGTTTGTTTAACTCTGTTCTGATTATCTACATTCTTTGTTGGGGCTGCGGTCCTCTGGAGGCAATGTTAAATCAGACCGACTCACTTCCTGTCTCTGAAGCAGCCACGCCAGGGATCTTCTCATAGAGGTAGTTTTAATGTTGTCTTCATATAGAGGTAGTTTTAAAGTCTTCATATAGAGGTAGTTTTAATGTTGTCTTCACATAGAGGTAGTTTTAATGTCTTCACATAGAGGTAGTTTTAATGTCTTCACATAGAGGTAGTTTTAATGTCTTCATATAGAGGTAGTTTTAATGTCTTCACATAGAGGTAGTTTTAATGTTGTCTTCATATAGAGGTAGTTTTAATGTTGTCTTCACATAGAGGTAGTTTTAATGTCTTCATATAGAGGTAGTTTTAATGTTGTCTTCATATAGAGGTAGTTTTAATGTTGTCTTCATATAGAGGTAGTTTTAATGTCTTCACATAGAGGTAGTTTTAATGTCTTCACATAGAGGTAGTTTTAATGTCTTCACATAGAGGTAGTTTTAATGTTGTCTTCATATAGAGGTAGTTTTAATGTTGTCTTCATATAGAGGTAGTTTTAATGTCTTCACATAGAGGTAGTTTTAATGTCTTCATATAGAGGTAGTTTTAATGTTGTCTTCATATAGAGGTAGTTTTAATGTCTTCACATAGAGGTAGTTTTAATGTCTTCACATAGAGGTAGTTTTAATGTCTTCACATAGAGGTAGTTTTAATGTCTTCACATAGAGGTAGTTTTAATGTCTTCATATAGAGGTAGTTTTAATGTCTTCACATAGAGGTAGTTTTAATGTTGTCTTCATATAGAGGTAGTTTTAATGTTGTCTTCACATAGAGGTAGTTTTAATGTCTTCATATAGAGGTAGTTTTAATGTTGTCTTCATATAGAGGTAGTTTTAATGTTGTCTTCATATAGAGGTAGTTTTAATGTCTTCACATAGAGGTAGTTTTAATGTCTTCACATAGAGGTAGTTTTAATGTCTTCACATAGAGGTAGTTTTAATGTCTTCATATAGAGGTAGTTTTAATGTTGTCTTCATATAGAGGTAGTTTTAATGTCTTCATATAGAGGTAGTTTTAATGTTGTCTTCATATAGAGGTAGTTTTAATGTCTTCATATAGAGGTAGTTTTAATGTCTTCACATAGAGGTAGTTTTAATGTCTTCATATAGAGGTAGTTTTAATGTTGTCTTCATATAGAGGTAGTTTTAATGTTGTCTTCATATAGAGGTAGTTTTAATGTCTTCATATAGAGGTAGTTTTAATGTCTTCATATAGAGGTAGTTTTAATGTCTTCATATAGAGGTAGTTTTAATGTTGTCTTCATATAGAGGTAGTTTTAATGTTGTCTTCATATAGAGGTAGTTTTAATGTTGTCTTCATATAGAGGTAGTTTTAATGTTGTCTTCATATAGAGGTAGTTTTAATGTTGTCTTCATATAGAGGTAGTTTTAATGTTGTCTTCACATAGAGGTAGTTTTAATGTCTTCATATAGAGGTAGTTTTAATGTTGTCTTCATATAGAGGTAGTTTTAATGTTGTCTTCATATAGAGGTAGTTTTAATGTTGTCTTCATATAGAGGTAGTTTTAATGTTGTCTTCATATAGAGGTAGTTTTAATGTCTTCATATAGAGGTAGTTTTAATGTCTTCACATAGAGGTAGTTTTAATGTCTTCATATAGAGGTAGTTTTAATGTCTTCACATAGAGGTAGTTTTAATGTCTTCACATAGAGGTAGTTTTAATGTTGTCTTCACATAGAGGTAGTTTTAATGTTGTCTTCATATAGAGGTAGTTTTAATGTTGTCTTCATATAGAGGTAGTTTTAATGTTGTCTTCATATAGAGGTAGTTTTAATGTTGTCTTCATATAGAGGTAGTTTTAATGTCTTCATATAGAGGTAGTTTTAATGTCTTCATATAGAGGTAGTTTTAATGTCTTCATATAGAGGTAGTTTTAATGTCTTCATATAGAGGTAGTTTTAATGTTGTCTTCATATAGAGGTAGTTTTAATGTTGTCTTCATATAGAGGTAGTTTTAATGTTGTCTTCATATAGAGGTAGTTTTAATGTCTTCATATAGAGGTAGTTTTAATGTCTTCATATAGAGGTAGTTTTAATGTCTTCATATAGAGGTAGTTTTAATGTTGTCTTCATATAGAGGTAGTTTTAATGTTGTCTTCATATAGAGGTAGTTTTAATGTTGTCTTCATATAGAGGTAGTTTTAATGTCTTCATATAGAGGTAGTTTTAATGTCTTCATATAGAGGTAGTTTTAATGTCTTCATATAGAGGTAGTTTTAATGTCTTCACATAGAGGTAGTTTTAATGTCTTCATATAGAGGTAGTTTTAATGTTGTCTTCATATAGAGGTAGTTTTAATGTTGTCTTCATATAGAGGTAGTTTTAATGTCTTCATATAGAGGTAGTTTTAATGTTGTCTTCACATAGAGGTAGTTTTAATGTTGTCTTCATATAGAGGTAGTTTTAATGTCTTCATATAGAGGTAGTTTTAATGTCTTCATATAGAGGTAGTTTTAATGTCTTCATATAGAGGTAGTTTTAATGTTGTCTTCATATAGAGGTAGTTTTAATGTCTTCATATAGAGGTAGTTTTAATGTTGTCTTCATATAGAGGTAGTTTTAATGTTGTCTTCATATAGAGGTAGTTTTAATGTTGTCTTCATATAGAGGTAGTTTTAATGTTGTCTTCATATAGAGGTAGTTTTAATGTCTTCATATAGAGGTAGTTTTAATGTCTTCATATAGAGGTAGTTTTAATGTCTTCATATAGAGGTAGTTTTAATGTCTTCACATAGAGGTAGTTTTAATGTCTTCATATAGAGGTAGTTTTAATGTTGTCTTCATATAGAGGTAGTTTTAATGTTGTCTTCATATAGAGGTAGTTTTAATGTCTTCATATAGAGGTAGTTTTAATGTTGTCTTCACATAGAGGTAGTTTTAATGTTTTCTTCATATAGAGGTAGTTTTAATGTCTTCATATAGAGGTAGTTTTAATGTCTTCATATAGAGGTAGTTTTAATGTCTTCATATAGAGGTAGTTTTAATGTTGTCTTCATATAGAGGTAGTTTTAATGTTGTCTTCACATAGAGGTAGTTTTAATGTTGTCTTCATATAGAGGTAGTTTTAATGTCTTCATATAGAGGTAGTTTTAATGTCTTCATATAGAGGTAGTTTTAATGTTGTCTTCATATAGAGGTAGTTTTAATGTTGTCTTCACATAGAGGTAGTTTTAATGTCTTCATATAGAGGTAGTTTTAATGTTGTCTTCATATAGAGGTAGTTTTAATGTCTTCACATAGAGGTAGTTTTAATGTTGTCTTCATATAGAGGTAGTTTTAATGTTGTCTTCACATAGAGGTAGTTTTAATGTTGTCTTCATATAGAGGTAGTTTTAATGTTGTCTTCATATAGAGGTAGTTTTAATGTTGTCTTCATATAGAGGTAGTTTTAATGTCTTCATATAGAGGTAGTTTTAATGTCTTCACATAGAGGTAGTTTTAATGTTGTCTTCACATAGAGGTAGTTTTAATGTTGTCTTCACATAGAGGTAGTTTTAATGTCTTCATATAGAGGTAGTTTTAATGTTGTCTTCATATAGAGGTAGTTTTAATGTTGTCTTCATATAGAGGTAGTTTTAATGTCTTCATATAGAGGTAGTTTTAATGTCTTCATATAGAGGTAGTTTTAATGTCTTCACATAGAGGTAGTTTTAATGTTGTCTTCATATAGAGGTAGTTTTAATGTTGTCTTCATATAGAGGTAGTTTTAATGTCTTCACATAGAGGTAGTTTTAATGTCTTCATATAGAGGTAGTTTTAATGTTGTCTTCACATAGAGGTAGTTTTAATGTCTTCATATAGAGGTAGTTTTAATGTCTTCACATAGAGGTAGTTTTAATGTCTTCATATAGAGGTAGTTTTAATGTTGTCTTCACATAGAGGTAGTTTTAATGTCTTCATATAGAGGTAGTTTTAATGTTGTCTTCATATAGAGGTAGTTTTAATGTCTTCATATAGAGGTAGTTTTAATGTTGTCTTCATATAGAGGTAGTTTTAATGTTGTCTTCACATAGAGGTAGTTTTAATGTTGTCTTCATATAGAGGTAGTTTTAATGTTGTCTTCATATAGAGGTAGTTTTAATGTTGTCTTCATATAGAGGTAGTTTTAATGTTGTCTTCATATAGAGGTAGTTTTAATGTTGTCTTCACATAGAGGTAGTTTTAATGTTGTCTTCATATAGAGGTAGTTTTAATGTTGTCTTCATATAGAGGTAGTTTTAATGTTGTCTTCATATAGAGGTAGTTTTAATGTCTTCATATAGAGGTAGTTTTAATGTCTTCATATAGAGGTAGTTTTAATGTCTTCATATAGAGGTAGTTTTAATGTCTTCATATAGAGGTAGTTTTAATGTCTTCATATAGAGGTAGTTTTAATGTCTTCACATAGAGGTAGTTTTAATGTTGTCTTCATATAGAGGTAGTTTTAATGTCTTCATATAGAGGTAGTTTTAATGTTGTCTTCACATAGAGGTAGTTTTAATGTCTTCATATAGAGGTAGTTTTAATGTCTTCATATAGAGGTAGTTTTAATGTCTTCATATAGAGGTAGTTTTAATGTCTTCATATAGAGGTAGTTTTAATGTCTTCACATAGAGGTAGTTTTAATGTTGTCTTCATATAGAGGTAGTTTTAATGTCTTCATATAGAGGTAGTTTTAATGTTGTCTTCACATAGAGGTAGTTTTAATGTCTTCATATAGAGGTAGTTTTAATGTTGTCTTCATATAGAGGTAGTTTTAATGTCTTCACATAGAGGTAGTTTTAATGTCTTCATATAGAGGTAGTTTTAATGTTGTCTTCACATAGAGGTAGTTTTAATGTTGTCTTCATATAGAGGTAGTTTTAATGTCTTCATATAGAGGTAGTTTTAATGTTGTCTTCATATAGAGGTAGTTTTAATGTTGTCTTCACATAGAGGTAGTTTTAATGTTGTCTTCATATAGAGGTAGTTTTAATGTTGTCTTCATATAGAGGTAGTTTTAATGTTGTCTTCATATAGAGGTAGTTTTAATGTTGTCTTCATATAGAGGTAGTTTTAATGTTGTCTTCATATAGAGGTAGTTTTAATGTTGTCTTCATATAGAGGTAGTTTTAATGTCTTCATATAGAGGTAGTTTTAATGTTGTCTTCATATAGAGGTAGTTTTAATGTTGTCTTCACATAGAGGTAGTTTTAATGTCTTCATATAGAGGTAGTTTTAATGTTGTCTTCATATAGAGGTAGTTTTAATGTTGTCTTCATATAGAGGTAGTTTTAATGTTGTCTTCATATAGAGGTAGTTTTAATGTTGTCTTCATATAGAGGTAGTTTTAATGTTGTCTTCATATAGAGGTAGTTTTAATGTCTTCATATAGAGGTAGTTTTAATGTCTTCATATAGAGGTAGTTTTAATGTTGTCTTCATATAGAGGTAGTTTTAATGTCTTCATATAGAGGTAGTTTTAATGTTGTCTTCACATAGAGGTAGTTTTAATGTTGTCTTCATATAGAGGTAGTTTTAATGTTGTCTTCATATAGAGGTAGTTTTAATGTTGTCTTCACATAGAGGTAGTTTTAATGTCTTCATATAGAGGTAGTTTTAATGTTGTCTTCATATAGAGGTAGTTTTAATGTTGTCTTCATATAGAGGTAGTTTTAATGTTGTCTTCATATAGAGGTAGTTTTAATGTTGTCTTCACATAGAGGTAGTTTTAATGTTGTCTTCATATAGAGGTAGTTTTAATGTTGTCTTCATATAGAGGTAGTTTTAATGTCTTCATATAGAGGTAGTTTTAATGTCTTCATATAGAGGTAGTTTTAATGTTGTCTTCATATAGAGGTAGTTTTAATGTTGTCTTCATATAGAGGTAGTTTTAATGTTGTCTTCATATAGAGGTAGTTTTAATGTCTTCATATAGAGGTAGTTTTAATGTTGTCTTCACATAGAGGTAGTTTTAATGTTGTCTTCATATAGAGGTAGTTTTAATGTTGTCTTCATATAGAGGTAGTTTTAATGTTGTCTTCATATAGAGGTAGTTTTAATGTTGTCTTCATATAGAGGTAGTTTTAATGTCTTCATATAGAGGTAGTTTTAATGTCTTCATATAGAGGTAGTTTTAATGTCTTCACATAGAGGTAGTTTTAATGTTGTCTTCACATAGAGGTAGTTTTAATGTTGTCTTCATATAGAGGTAGTTTTAATGTCTTCATATAGAGGTAGTTTTAATGTCTTCATATAGAGGTAGTTTTAATGTCTTCATATAGAGGTAGTTTTAATGTTGTCTTCACATAGAGGTAGTTTTAATGTTGTCTTCATATAGAGGTAGTTTTAATGTTGTCTTCACATAGAGGTAGTTTTAATGTCTTCATATAGAGGTAGTTTTAATGTCTTCATATAGAGGTAGTGTTAATGTCTTCACATAGAGGTAGTTTTAATGTTGTCTTCACATAGAGGTAGTTTTAATGTCTTCATATAGAGGTAGTGTTAATGTCTTCACATAGAGGTAGTTTTAATGTTGTCTTCATATAGAGGTAGTTTTAATGTTGTCTTCACATAGAGGTAGTTTTAATGTCTTCATATAGAGGTAGTTTTAATGTTGTCTTCATATAGAGGTAGTTTTAATGTCTTCATATAGAGGTAGTTTTAATGTTGTCTTCATATAGAGGTAGTTTTAATGTCTTCATATAGAGGTAGTTTTAATGTTGTCTTCATATAGAGGTAGTTTTAATGTTGTCTTCATATAGAGGTAGTTTTAATGTCTTCACATAGAGGTAGTTTTAATGTCTTCATATAGAGGTAGTTTTAATGTTGTCTTCACATAGAGGTAGTTTTAATGTTGTCTTCATATAGAGGTAGTTTTAATGTTGTCTTCATATAGAGGTAGTTTTAATGTCTTCATATAGAGGTAGTTTTAATGTTGTCTTCATATAGAGGTAGTTTTAATGTCTTCATATAGAGGTAGTTTTAATGTCTTCACATAGAGGTAGTTTTAATGTCTTCACATAGAGGTAGTTTTAATGTTGTCTTCATATAGAGGTAGTTTTAATGTCTTCACATAGAGGTAGTTTTAATGTCTTCATATAGAGGTAGTTTTAATGTCTTCATATAGAGGTAGTTTTAATGTCTTCATATAGAGGTAGTTTTAATGTTGTCTTCATATAGAGGTAGTTTTAATGTTGTCTTCATATAGAGGTAGTTTTAATGTTGTCTTCATATAGAGGTAGTTTTAATGTTGTCTTCATATAGAGGTAGTTTTAATGTTGTCTTCATATAGAGGTAGTTTTAATGTTGTCTTCATATAGAGGTAGTTTTAATGTTGTCTTCACATAGAGGTAGTTTTAATGTCTTCATATAGAGGTAGTTTTAATGTTGTCTTCATATAGAGGTAGTTTTAATGTCTTCACATAGAGGTAGTTTTAATGTCTTCATATAGAGGTAGTTTTAATGTCTTCACATAGAGGTAGTTTTAATGTTGTCTTCACATAGAGGTAGTTTTAATGTTGTCTTCATATAGAGGTAGTTTTAATGTCTTCACATAGAGGTAGTTTTAATGTCTTCATATAGAGGTAGTTTTAATGTCTTCATATAGAGGTAGTTTTAATGTTGTCTTCATATAGAGGTAGTTTTAATGTCTTCATATAGAGGTAGTTTTAATGTTGTCTTCATATAGAGGTAGTTTTAATGTTGTCTTCATATAGAGGTAGTTTTAATGTTGTCTTCATATAGAGGTAGTTTTAATGTTGTCTTCACATAGAGGTAGTTTTAATGTCTTCATATAGAGGTAGTTTTAATGTTGTCTTCATATAGAGGTAGTTTTAATGTCTTCATATAGAGGTAGTTTTAATGTCTTCATATAGAGGTAGTTTTAATGTTGTCTTCATATAGAGGTAGTTTTAATGTTGTCTTCACATAGAGGTAGTTTTAATGTCTTCATATAGAGGTAGTTTTAATGTCTTCATATAGAGGTAGTTTTAATGTTGTCTTCATATAGAGGTAGTTTTAATGTCTTCATATAGAGGTAGTTTTAATGTCTTCATATAGAGGTAGTTTTAATGTTGTCTTCACATAGAGGTAGTTTTAATGTTGTCTTCATATAGAGGTAGTTTTAATGTTGTCTTCATATAGAGGTAGTTTTAATGTCTTCATATAGAGGTAGTTTTAATGTTGTCTTCATATAGAGGTAGTTTTAATGTCTTCATATAGAGGTAGTTTTAATGTTGTCTTCACATAGAGGTAGTTTTAATGTTGTCTTCATATAGAGGTAGTTTTAATGTCTTCATATAGAGGTAGTTTTAATGTCTTCATATAGAGGTAGTTTTAATGTTGTCTTCATATAGAGGTAGTTTTAATGTCTTCATATAGAGGTAGTTTTAATGTCTTCATATAGAGGTAGTTTTAATGTCTTCATATAGAGGTAGTTTTAATGTCTTCACATAGAGGTAGTTTTAATGTTGTCTTCACATAGAGGTAGTTTTAATGTTGTCTTCACATAGAGGTAGTTTTAATGTCTTCACATAGAGGTAGTTTTAATGTCTTCATATAGAGGTAGTTTTAATGTCTTCACATAGAGGTAGTTTTAATGTCTTCATATAGAGGTAGTTTTAATGTCTTCATATAGAGGTAGTTTTAATGTTGTCTTCACATAGAGGTAGTTTTAATGTTGTCTTCACATAGAGGTAGTTTTAATGTCTTCATATAGAGGTAGTTTTAATGTCTTCATATAGAGGTAGTTTTAATGTCTTCATATAGAGGTAGTTTTAATGTCTTCATATAGAGGTAGTTTTAATGTCTTCACATAGAGGTAGTTTTAATGTCTTCACATAGAGGTAGTTTTAATGTTGTCTTCATATAGAGGTAGTTTTAATGTTGTCTTCATATAGAGGTAGTTTTAATGTCTTCACATAGAGGTAGTTTTAATGTCTTCATATAGAGGTAGTTTTAATGTTGTCTTCACATAGAGGTAGTTTTAATGTCTTCATATAGAGGTAGTTTTAATGTCTTCACATAGAGGTAGTTTTAATGTTGTCTTCACATAGAGGTAGTTTTAATGTCTTCATATAGAGGTAGTTTTAATGTCTTCATATAGAGGTAGTTTTAATGTCTTCATATAGAGGTAGTTTTAATGTCTTCATATAGAGGTAGTTTTAATGTCTTCATATAGAGGTAGTTTTAATGTTGTCTTCACATAGAGGTAGTTTTAATGTCTTCATATAGAGGTAGTTTTAATGTCTTCATATAGAGGTAGTTTTAATGTCTTCATATAGAGGTAGTTTTAATGTCTTCATATAGAGGTAGTTTTAATGTCTTCATATAGAGGTAGTTTTAATGTCTTCACATAGAGGTAGTTTTAATGTCTTCACATAGAGGTAGTTTTAATGTTGTCTTCATATAGAGGTAGTTTTAATGTTGTCTTCATATAGAGGTAGTTTTAATGTCTTCACATAGAGGTAGTTTTAATGTCTTCATATAGAGGTAGTTTTAATGTTGTCTTCACATAGAGGTAGTTTTAATGTCTTCATATAGAGGTAGTTTTAATGTCTTCATATAGAGGTAGTTTTAATGTTGTCTTCACATAGAGGTAGTTTTAATGTCTTCACATAGAGGTAGTTTTAATGTTGTCTTCATATAGAGGTAGTTTTAATGTCTTCACATAGAGGTAGTTTTAATGTTGTCTTCATATAGAGGTAGTTTTAATGTCTTCATATAGAGGTAGTTTTAATGTTGTCTTCACATAGAGGTAGTTTTAATGTCTTCATATAGAGGTAGTTTTAATGTCTTCATATAGAGGTAGTTTTAATGTCTTCATATAGAGGTAGTTTTAATGTTGTCTTCATATAGAGGTAGTTTTAATGTCTTCATATAGAGGTAGTTTTAATGTCTTCACATAGAGGTAGTTTTAATGTCTTCATATAGAGGTAGTTTTAATGTCTTCATATAGAGGTAGTTTTAATGTTGTCTTCATATAGAGGTAGTTTTAATGTTGTCTTCACATAGAGGTAGTTTTAATGTCTTCACATAGAGGTAGTTTTAATGTTGTCTTCATATAGAGGTAGTTTTAATGTTGTCTTCATATAGAGGTAGTTTTAATGTTGTCTTCACATAGAGGTAGTTTTAATGTTGTCTTCATATAGAGGTAGTTTTAATGTTGTCTTCATATAGAGGTAGTTTTAATGTCTTCATATAGAGGTAGTTTTAATGTCTTCACATAGAGGTAGTTTTAATGTCTTCACATAGAGGTAGTTTTAATGTCTTCATATAGAGGTAGTGTTAATGTCTTCATATAGAGGTAGTTTTAATGTTGTCTTCACATAGAGGTAGTTTTAATGTCTTCATATAGAGGTAGTGTTAATGTCTTCATATAGAGGTAGTGTTAATGTCTTCATATAGAGGTAGTGTTAATGTCTTCATATAGAGGTAGTTTTAATGTTGTCTTCATATAGAGGTAGTTTTAATGTTGTCTTCACATAGAGGTAGTTTTAATGTCTTCATATAGAGGTAGTTTTAATGTTGTCTTCATATAGAGGTAGTTTTAATGTCTTCACATAGAGGTAGTTTTAATGTTGTCTTCACATAGAGGTAGTTTTAATGTCTTCATATAGAGGTAGTTTTAATGTCTTCATATAGAGGTAGTTTTAATGTTGTCTTCATATAGAGGTAGTTTTAATGTCTTCATATAGAGGTAGTTTTAATGTCTTCATATAGAGGTAGTTTTAATGTCTTCACATAGAGGTAGTTTTAATGTTGTCTTCATATAGAGGTAGTTTTAATGTTGTCTTCATATAGAGGTAGTTTTAATGTCTTCACATAGAGGTAGTTTTAATGTCTTCATATAGAGGTAGTTTTAATGTCTTCATATAGAGGTAGTTTTAATGTTGTCTTCACATAGAGGTAGTTTTAATGTTGTCTTCATATAGAGGTAGTTTTAATGTCTTCACATAGAGGTAGTTTTAATGTTGTCTTCATATAGAGGTAGTTTTAATGTCTTCATATAGAGGTAGTTTTAATGTCTTCATATAGAGGTAGTTTTAATGTTGTCTTCATATAGAGGTAGTTTTAATGTCTTCATATAGAGGTAGTTTTAATGTCTTCATATAGAGGTAGTTTTAATGTCTTCATATAGAGGTAGTTTTAATGTCTTCATATAGAGGTAGTTTTAATGTCTTCACATAGAGGTAGTTTTAATGTCTTCACATAGAGGTAGTTTTAATGTTGTCTTCATATAGAGGTAGTTTTAATGTCTTCATATAGAGGTAGTTTTAATGTTGTCTTCATATAGAGGTAGTTTTAATGTTGTCTTCATATAGAGGTAGTTTTAATGTTGTCTTCATATAGAGGTCGTTTTAATGTCTTCATATAGAGGTAGTTTTAATGTTGTCTTCATATAGAGGTAGTTTTAATGTCTTCATATAGAGGTAGTTTTAATGTTGTCTTCATATAGAGGTAGTTTTAATGTTGTCTTCATATAGAGGTAGTTTTAATGTTGTCTTCATATAGAGGTAGTTTTAATGTTGTCTTCACATAGAGGTAGTTTTAATGTTGTCTTCATATAGAGGTAGTTTTAATGTCTTCATATAGAGGTAGTTTTAATGTTGTCTTCATATAGAGGTAGTTTTAATGTTGTCTTCATATAGAGGTAGTTTTAATGTCTTCATATAGAGGTAGTTTTAATGTTGTCTTCATATAGAGGTAGTTTTAATGTTGTCTTCATATAGAGGTAGTTTTAATGTCTTCATATAGAGGTAGTTTTAATGTTGTCTTCACATAGAGGTAGTTTTAATGTCTTCATATAGAGGTAGTTTTAATGTTGTCTTCATATAGAGGTAGTTTTAATGTTGTCTTCATATAGAGGTAGTTTTAATGTCTTCATATAGAGGTAGTTTTAATGTCTTCATATAGAGGTAGTTTTAATGTTGTCTTCATATAGAGGTAGTTTTAATGTTGTCTTCATATAGAGGTAGTTTTAATGTTGTCTTCATATAGAGGTAGTTTTAATGTTGTCTTCATATAGAGGTAGTTTTAATGTCTTCATATAGAGGTAGTTTTAATGTTGTCTTCATATAGAGGTAGTTTTAATGTCTTCATATAGAGGTAGTTTTAATGTTGTCTTCATATAGAGGTAGTTTTAATGTTGTCTTCATATAGAGGTAGTTTTAATGTCTTCACATAGAGGTAGTTTTAATGTTGTCTTCATATAGAGGTAGTTTTAATGTCTTCATATAGAGGTAGTTTTAATGTCTTCACATAGAGGTAGTGGTCAATGACATTCAGTATAAAGTAGATCAGGACAAATGGCGCATCCAGTAACCAAAGCCCTCCACTCCAGACAGAGGTGAGAGAGCAGTGTGAGTAAAATAAGATATAAATGGTATCTGTGAGACGACAAGAGAACAAAACAAGGAGAGAACTGGAGAGATAAAGATTTAAAGCCCTTGAAATGAATTGAGAGAGAGAGGGGGGGGGGGGAGAGAGAGAGAAGGGGAGAGAGAGAGGGGGGAGAGAGAGGGGGGGGAGAGGGCGAGAGAGAGGGGGAATAGTGGAGAAATAGAGAGAGACAGGGGCTATTTGGAAACCCTTAGGCATGACCCTGTTGATGGACCGCTAGAACAACATCGCGACAGGATAAGGAGAGAGAAAAAGAGAGAAAAATTGAGAAAAAGAGAGAAAAAGGGAGGGAAAGAGAGACAAAGAAAAAGATACTGAGAGAAAAAGCGAGAGAGGGGATGATGAGCTGACCCCGTTAGCTCCTAACTTCCCCTCTCCTCCTCTCATCAATGTGACATGCATTACCATCACAGCGTAGTCTAAAGGCCTCCACTCCTACAGTCCGCTCCTCTACTGCCACTCACAATCACTGATACACAGAGCCACACAGCACAGAGATAGCAGGACCAACAGAGATACACAGAGATAGCAAGAAGGACAGAGATAGACAGAGAGAGCAGGACCAACAGAGATGCACAGAGATAGCAGGACCAATGGAGATATCAGGACCAATGGAGATACACAGAGATAGCAGGACCAATGGAGATACACGGAGATAGCAGGACCAATGGAGATACACAGAGATAGCAGGACCAACATAAATAGCAGGACCAACAGAAATAGCAGGACCAACAGAAATAGCAGGACCAATGGAGATACATAGAGATAGCAGGACCAACAGAGATAGCAGGACCAACAAAGATACACAGAGATAGCAGGACCAACAGAGATAGCAGGACCAACAAAGATACACAGAGATAGCAGGACCAACAAAGATACACAGAGATAGCAGGACAAACAGAGATAGCAGGACCAACAGAGATAGCAGGACCAACAGAAATAGCAGGACCAATGGAGATACACAGAGATAGCAGGACCAACAGAGATAGCAGGACCAACAAAGATACACAGAGATAGCAGGACCAACAGAGATAGCAGGACCAACAGAAATAGCAGGACCAACAGAAATAGCAGGACCAACAGAAATAGCAGGACCAATGGAGATACACAGAGATAGCAGGACCAACAGAGATAGCAGGACCAACAGAAATAGCAGGACCAACAGAAATAGCAGGACCAATGGAGATACACAGAGATAGCAGGACCAACAGAGATAGCAGGACCAACAAAGATACACAGAGATAGCAGGACCAACAGAGATAGCAGGACCAACAAAAATACACAGAGATAGCAGGACCAACAGAGATACACAGAGATAGCAGGACCAACAGAGATAGGAGGACCAACAGAGATACACAAAGATAGCAGGACCAACAGAGATAGCAGGACCAACAAAGATACACAGAGATAGCAGGACCAACAGAGATAGGAGGACCAACAGAGATACACAAAGATAGCAGGACCAACAGAGATAGCAGGACCAACAGAGATAGGGACCAACAGAGATAGGGACCAACAGAGATAGCAGGACCAACAGAGATAGGGACCAACAGAGATAGGGACCAACAGAGATAGCAGGACCAACAGAGATAGCAGGACCAACAGAGATAGGGACCAACAGAGATAGGGACCAACAGAGATAGGGACCAACAGAGATAGCAGGACCAACAGAGATAGCAGGACCAACAGAGATAGCAGGACCAACAGAGATAGCAGGACCAACAGAGATAGCAGGACCAACAGAGATAGCAGGACCAACAGAGATAGCAGGACAAACAGAGACTGCAGGACCAACAGAGATAGCAGGACCAACAGAGATAGGGACCAACAGAGATAGGGACCAACAGAGATAGCAGGACAAACAGAGACTGCAGGACCAACAGAGATAGCAGGACCAACAGAGACTGCAGGACAAACAGAGACTGCAGGACCAACAGAGAAACACTACTTCACTTCTCTCTCTGTGCTCTACCCATCACAACCCAGGAACAAGGGGAAAAAAAGCCCTGTCATGGATTTCTGCTCAATTTCTTTGCAACGCTGAGAAGGATTATGGTTGGGGAGGGGAGGGGAGGGGAGGGGAGGAGAGGAGGGGAGGGGAGGAGAGGAGGGGAGGGGAGGGGAGGAGAGGAGGGGAGGGGAGGGTGTCGGGGTCTGACACGGGTATTTGTGCCACAACTGGTTTGGCAAAACAATGTGTTCCAAAGTCCATCTTCCGCCGACTTGAATGATCAGAGGTTTGAGTGGTTAAACCTTTCAGACCGCCCTCAGGGCAGGCGCTACGCCCTCAGGGCAGGCGCTACGCCCTCAGGGCAGGCGCTACGCCCTCAGGGCAGGCGCTACGCCCTACAGGGCAGGAGCTACGCCCTCAGGGCAGGCGCTACGCCCTCAGGGCAGGCGCTACGCCCTACAGGGCAGGCGCTACGCCTTACAGGGCAGGCGCTACGCCCTCAGGGCAGGCGCTACGCCCTCAGGGCAGGCGCTACCGTCGTGCTACATGACCTAAGACGATTGGCCCTCCGAAGCAGAGCACTGCAAAGGGAATAAGGGTGTAATTTCGGGCTGCAGGCCCCATGTTTTCTGCATTGGCTTTGAGCACGTAGCGTGTCCAATTAATCATCTCTTCAAAATAACAATATTTTGGATAAGCCACGAGGGTTAGGAACCTAACATCCACATTAGTTCACATTTTAATGACAACAACAATATTTGGAACCAGTTTTGTTATGGAGAACGTTGATCTGACCGGCCCATGGTAAGAAGCTGTCGGGTTTAGACTCGTCGGTGCGGAGTCTGACAAGGTTTTTTAATTTGAATCGGGGTCCATGCTGCTTCCTCCCCCGGGGGTGGGGCACGTTTTGATGTGACACCAGGGTCATGTTCATAGGGCGCACTGTTGCAAAAAAAGTTTTAGAAGCAGAAAATTAAAACAAGCGTGTCTTTTGAAACAGTACCTCCTGTTTCAAAATGTTTCAGAGTGTTTTCTTCTGTTTCGTGCCTTCTGAACATGACCCAGGCCTGGCAATTAGGCCATTGAACAATTGGGCAGGCTCTGTTACAGCTCTGAGAGTTGGTCTGACGCAGGGACGTAGAACAAGATAGATAGAGAGAGAGAGAGAGAGAGAGCGAGAGAGAGAGACAGAGAGCGAGAGAGGCTGAGTAAGAGAGGAACAGAGAGAGAGACAGAGACAGAGATAGAGAGAGAGACAGAGAGCGAGAGAGAGAGAGGCTGAGTAAGAGAGGAACAGAGAGAGAGAAAGAGAGAGAGAGCGAGAGAGAGAGAGACAGAGAGACAGAGAGAGAGAGAGAGAGAGAGAAAGAGAGAAAGAGAGCGAGAGAGAAAGAGAGCGAGAGCGAGAGAGACAGACACACAGAGAGAGAGAGAGAGAGAGAGAGAGAGAGAGAGAGAGAGAGAGAGACAGGGAGGCTAGGTAAGTCCTCATGGTTCTGTTCCACTTTCAGAGTGCCATACTCAAGGGCACATCAAAATAGCCTTTGTCGGCTTGGGGATTTGAACCCGGCAACCTTTTCAGTTACTGGGTCAACACTCCAGGATACCTTATCTTAATTATTGTCCAGTCGTGTGGTCCAGTGCTGTAAGGAAACACCTAGTTAAGCTGCAGTTGGCCCAGAACAGAGAGGCACGTCTTGCTCTTCATTGTAATCAGAGGGCTGATTTTAATACTATACCAGTCTCTCTCTTGGTTAAGAGTTGAGGAGAGACCGACTGCATCACTTCTTGTTTTGATAAGAAACATTAATGTGTTGGAAAATCCCAAAGTGTTTGCATCGTCAATTTACACACAGCTCTGATACACACACACACTAGGCCCCAGCAGACATGCCACCAGGGGTCTTTTCACAGTCCCCAGGTCCAGAACAAATTCAATGAAATGTACAGTATTGTACAGAGACATTACTGTGACCTACTGGTGTGTCTGTACTGACATGTGACCTACTGGCTGTGTGTCTGTACTGACATGTGACCTACTGGCTGTGTGTCTGTACTGACATGTGACCTACGAGTCAGAGTGTTATCACAGACTGGGACTGAGTCAGAGTGTTCTCACAGACTGGGACTGAGTCAGAGTGTTCTCACAGACTGGGACTGAGTCAGAGTGTTCTCACAGACTGGGACTGAGTCAGAGTGTTCTCACAGACTGGGACCGTGTCAGAGTGTTCTCACAGACTGGGACTGAGTCAGAGTGTTCTCACAGACTGGGACTGAGTCAGAGTGTTCTCACAGACTGGGACTGAGTCAGAGTGTTCTCACAGACTGGGACTGAGTCAGAGTGTTCTCACAGACTGGGACTGAGTCAGAGTGTTCTCACAGACTGGGACTGAGTCAGAGTGTTCTCACAGACTGGGACTGAGTCAGAGTGTTCTCACAGACTGGGACTGAGTCAGAGTGTTATCAGAGACTGGGACTGAGTCAGAGTGTTCTCCCAGACTGGGACCGAGTCAGTGTTATCAGAGACTGGGACTGAGTCAGAGTGTTCTCCCAGACTGGGACTGAGTTCAGAGTGTTCTCACAGTCCTCTGGCTCTGCTCTACTTTCATTCTTCAGATATATGTCTGACTAATCTGACCCTACACTGCTTCGTCAGTTCACTGTGACCGGGCCGATAAGCAGACAACTAAACATCGCCTTCCCACTCAGCTTTTTATGATTTCAGCACGCAAGTGATGAACCTTTTATCTAACTGGGAGTTACTGTGACGTATGGTGCTCTTTGCCTAGTTATTTTGTTTCCCTGCTATGAGGTGACCTCTCTTCGTCTTGTTTCCCTGCTATGAGATGATCTCTCTTATTGTTGTTTCCCTGCTGTGAGGTGACTCTCTTCTTGTTTCCCTGCTATGAGGTGACCTCTCTTCTCGTTGTTTCCCTGCTATGAGATGATCTCTCGTCTTGTTTCCCTGCTATGAGGTGATCTCTCTTCTTCTTGTTTCCCTGCTATGAGGTGACCTCTCTTCTTGTTTCCCTGCTATGAGGTGACCTCTCTTATCGTTTCCCTGCTATGAGGTGACCTCTCTTCTTCTTGTTTCTCTGCTATGAGGTGACCTCTCTTCTTGTTTCCCTGCTCTGAGGTGAACTCTCTTCTTGTTTCCCTGCTCTGAGGTGACCTCTCTTCGTCTTGTTTCCCTGCTATGAGGTGTCTCTCTTCTTATTGCTTCCCTGCTATGAGGTGACCTCTCTTATTGTTTCCCTGCTATGAGGTGAGCTCTCTTCTTGTTTCCCTGCTATGAGGTGACCTCTCTTATCGCTTCCCTGCTATGAGGTGACCTCTCTTCTTGTTTCCCTGCTCTGAGGTGACCTCTCTTATTGTTTCCTTGCTATGAGGTGACCTCTCGTCTTGTTTCCCTGCTATGAGGTGACCTCTCGTCTTGTTTCTCTGCTATGAGGTGACCTCTCTTCTTGTTTCCCTGCTCTGAGGTGACCTCTCTTATTGTTTCCCTGCTATGAGGTGACCTCTCGTCTTGTTTTCCTGCTATGAGGTGACCTCTCGTCTTGTTTTCCTGCTCTGAGGTGACCTCTCTTATTGTTTCCCTGCTATGAGGTGACCTCTCGTCTTGTTTCCCTGCTATGAGGTGACCTCTCTTCTTGTTTCCCTGCTCTGAGGTGATCTCTCTTATCGTTTCCCTACTATGAGGTGACCTCTCTTGTTTCCCTGCTCTGAGGTGACCTCGCTTATTGTTTCCCTGCTATGAGGTGAGCTCTCTTCTTGTTGTTTCCTTGCTATGAGGTGACCTCTCTTCTCGTTGTTTCCCTGCTATGAGGGGACCTCTCTTCACATTGCGCTGTAGGTAGCTAGCCTAGATTAGTTTCATATTTGGTCTAAATGATATTATCGCCCTATTGCTTCAGGATCATGAAAGAGGAGATTTTGTGAGCAACAGTTCACTCGAAGTTTACGAGATTTAAAAAAAGAGCTTTTTGAAGCTGTGTAAGAGGTTACGGACTAATTCCACAAGTATCTGGTTCGCCTGTTAGTTGAGTGTGTGTGTGTGTGTGTGTGTGTGTGTGTTTGTGGACGTGTTTAACTATACTTATGGGGACCAGAAGCCTCCACAGTAATAGTAAACAAACCCAAAAAGGTCTAATTCTATTTCTAGGAGGTTTTAGAGTTCAGGTTAGAATTAGGGTTAGAATTATGTTCAGTGTTAGGAGCTAGGGTTCGGTTTAAGCTTAAGGGTTAGGTTTAAGGGGGTTAGTGAAAATAGGATGTTGATCGGGACTGAATTAAGTCCCCACAAGGTTAGTTATACGTGGGTTTGTGTGTATACGGTGCATTCGGAAAGTATTCAGACCCCCCCCCTCGACTTACAGCATTCAAATGTCAATCTTCTTGCTAATTTATTGATAATAAACTGAAATATTGCATTTACATAAGTATTCTGACCCTTTACTCAGTACTTTGTTGAAGCACCTTTTGGCAGTGATTGCTGCCTCGAGTCTTCTTGGGTATGACACTACAAGCTTGGCACACCTGTATTTGGGGAGTTTCTCCCATTCTTCTCTGCAGATCCTCTAAAGCTCTGACAGGTTGGATGGGGAGCATGCACAGTTATTTTTAGGTTTCTCCAGAGATGTTCCATCGGGTTCATGTCCGGGCTGTGGTTGGGCCACTCAAGGACATTCAGAGACTTGTCCCGAAGCCACTCCTGCATTGTCTTGGCTGTGTGCTTAGGGTTGTTGTCCTGTTGGAAGGTGAACCTTCGGTTTTCATCAAGGATCTCTCTGCACTTTGCTCCGTTCATCTTTCCCTCGATCCTAACTCGTCTCCCAGTCCCTGCCACTGAAAAACATCCCCACAGCACGATGCTGCCACCACCATGCTTCACTGCCTGTTCAGGGGCAGAACGACAGATTTGTACCTTGTCAGCTCGGGCATATGAACTTGCAACCTTTCGGTTACCAGTCCAACGCTCTAACCACTAGGCTACCCTGTCGCCCCTTTGGCAAACTCCAAGCGGGCTGTCATGTGATTTTTTTACTGAGGAGTGGCTTCTGTCTGGCCACTCTACCATAAAGGCCTGATTAGTGGAGTGCTGCAGAGATGGTTGTCCTTCTGGAAGGTTCTCCCATCTCCACAGAGGAACTCTGGAGCTCTGTCAGAGTGATCATTGGGTTCTTGTTCACCTCCCTGACCAAGGCCTTTCTCCCCAGATTACCAGGTTGGCCGGGCGACCAGCTCTAGAAAGAGTCTTGGTGGTTACAAACCATTTAAGAATGATGGAGGCCACTGTGTTCTTGGAGACCTTCAAGGCTGCAAAAAAAATGTTGGTTACCCCCTTCCCCAGATCTGTGCCTAGACACAATCCTGTCTCGGAACGCTTGTTTTTTGCTCTGACATGCACTGTCAACTGTGGGACCTTATATAGACAGGTGTGTGCCTTTCTAAATGATGTTTAATCAATTTAATTTAGCACAGGTGGACTCCAATCAAGTTGTAGAAACATCTCAAGGATGATCAATGAAAACAGGAAGCACCTGAGCTCCGTTTCGAGTCTCATAGCAAAAGGTCTGAATACTTCTGTAAATAAGGTATCTGTTTTTAATTTGTAATACATTTGCAAAACTTTGAAAAAAACCTGTTTTCACTTTGTCATTATGGGGTATTGTGTGTAGATTGCTAAAGATAAAAAATATATATATATATATCCATTTTAGGATGAAGCTGTAACCTAACAAAATGTGGAAAAAGTTAAGGGGTCTGAATACTTTCTGAATGCACTGAACACATTTGTATGTGGGTGGATAAGGGTTGTGCACAGAACCAACCATCCCAAAAGGCAGGTTCCTCCTGTACCACCCTCTCTAGGTGCTCTATAACACACAGATCGATGTGTGCAAATGGTGTATATGCCTCAGATTACATCCTACTCCCTATATAGTGTAGTGGGGAACAGAAGCCTGGCTGTTGCCCGGAGAGAAGAAACATTCACTGGATTACAGGGCAGAATAAAAGACAGCAATGTTACAGGAAATAACCGTTATTAACCCAACCAACTATAACCCAACTGTTACCTGGGAAAGAACTGCTAGCTAATAACCCAACCAACTATAAACCCACTGTTACCTGGGAAAGAACCCCTAGCTAATAACCCAACCAACTATAGACCCACTGCTACCTGGGAAAGAACCCCTAGCTAATAACCCAACCAACTATAAACCCACTGCTACCTGGGAAAGAACTGCTAGCTAATAACCCAACCAACTATAAACCCACTGCTACCTGGGAAAGAACTGCTAGCTAACAACCCAACCAACTATAAACCCACTGCTACCTGGGAAAGAACTGCTAGCTAACAACCCAACCAACTATAAACCCACTGTTACCTGGGAAAGAACTGCTAGCTAACAACCCAACCAACCTTCAACCCTCTGCTGGTCGCCTGCCAAGAAAGAGTTAAGGGGTTGTGAAAAACAACTGCCATTTCAGTTTATGGAAGTGTCTGAAACCCTAACTTAAAGGAGAAGACACCTGACCTGATAACGCCATGCTAAAACCATGCATCTTCCTGTGTGTTGGAAAGAGGCACTATTCTCCTGTAGGCATGATAGATCTGGCGTTTGGTAAACTGGGTTCCTCACACAGTGTTGGAAAGAGGCACTATTCTCCTGTAGGCATTATAGATCTGGTGTTTGGTAAACTGGGTTCCTCACACAGTGTTGGAAAGAGGCACTATTCTCCTGTAGGCATTATAGATCTGGTGTTTGGTAAACTGGGTTCCTCACACAGTGTTGGAAAGAGGCACTATTCTCCTGTAGACATTACAGATCTGGTGTTTGGTAAACTGGGTTCCTCACACAGTGTTGGAAAGAGGCACTATTCTCCTGTAGGCATTACAGATCTGGCGTTTGGTAAACTGGGTTCCTCACACAGTGTTGGAAAGAGGCACTATTCTCCTGTAGGCATTACAGATCTGGCGTTTGGTAAACTGGGTTCCTCACACAGTGTTGGAAAGAGGCACTATTCTCCTGTAGGCATTACAGATCTGGCGTTTGGTAAACTGGGTTCCTCACACAGTGTTGGAATTCTACAAGATTTCTTGAAATTCTACAAGTGTCCTTATTTCCTTTTGTTTGGAATGTCAGGGAGAAAAACTGGCCTAACGTGATGTCGGTCCGGAACATCCACTTGCTAGAAGTGTAAACTGAGTCATAGTGGTCGGCTGAGGCCAGGGTTCAGAAAGCAGAGGACGGATGATCAGAGGGGGGAGCACATGGGGGGGGGGCATCTCTAAATGTCAATCTCAGAACACTGCTCCGACTCAGTGTTGAAAACATCTCAGAACACTGCTCTGACTCAGTGTTAAAAACATATCAGAACACTACTCTGACTCAGTGTTAAAAACATATCAGAACACTACTCTGACTCAGTGTTAAAAACATCTCAGAACACTGCTCTGACTCAGTGTTAGAAACATCTCAGAACACTACTCTGACTCAGTGTTAGAAACATCTCAGAACACTGCTCTGACTCAGTGTTAGAAACATCTCAGAACACTACTCTGACTCAGTGTTAGAAACATCTCAGAACACTACTCTGACTCAGTATTAGAAACATCTCAGAACACTACTCTGACTCAGTGTTAAAAACATCTCAGAACACTGCTCTGACTCAGTGTTAGAAACATCTCAGAACACTGCTCTGACTCAGTGTTAGAAACATCTCAGAACACTGCTCTGACTCAGTGTTAGAAACATCTCAGAACACTGCTCTGACTCAGTGTTAGAAACATCTCAGAACACTGCTCTGACTCAGTGTTAGAAACATCTCAGAACACTGCTCTGACTCAGTGTTAAAAACATCTCAGAACACTACTCTGACTCAGTGTTAAAAACATCTCAGAACACTGCTCTGGCTCTAAAATCACTCACTCACACAGCAAACAACCATTTAGGAAGATGGATGTGTGTGTGTGGTGAAGGAAAACAAATCTTTAAAAAATGTTTACTTAAAAGAAAGAAATGGATGAGTGATTTGAGTCTCTAAAGACAGTGTTTAATTTATGCCCCAGTCCCAATGCTTTGTCCTGGTTAATACTGTCTCTATCAAGTCGGCGCACAATTGGCCCAGCGTCGTCCGGGTTTGGCTGATGTAGGCCGTCATTGTGAATAAGAATTAGTTCTTAACTGTCTTGTCTAGGTAAATAAAGGTTAAATACATTTATATATATATTTTTAAAATAAAGTTGATATGGGATATTAACAGGATAGATGTGGTATGATGAATTTCCATTGACATATGGTCATACAGCCAGTCATTGAGACAGTTGAAGGTCTCTCCTCCCGACGCTGCATCTGTACACAGGAAACGGATCTAAATGGTCCCACTTAGAAAACTCCCCTCTGATATGTCAAGGTAAGTACCGGAGACGAGACAATCTCCCAGCTGTCCTCCTGCAGCGCCTGCTGCTATCAGTCACAACGTAGGTGAGATGTCCTGAAGTCACACAGAAACACAACCACTTAGAGAGAGAGAAGATGTCCTGAAGTCACACAGAAACACAACCACTTAGAGAGAGAGAAGATGTCCTGAAGTCACACAGAAACACAACCACTTAGAGAGAGAGAAGATGTCCTGAAGTCACACAGAAACACAACCACTTAGAGAGAGAGATGTCCTGAAGTCACACAGAAACACAACCACTTAGAGAGAGAGAAGATGTCCTGAAGTCACACAGAAACACAACCACTTAGAGAGAGAGAAGATGTCCTGAAGTCACACAGAAACACAACCACTTAGAGAGAGAGAAGATGTCCTGAAGTCACACAGAAACACAACCACTTAGAGAGAGAGAAGATGTCCTGAAGTCACACAGAAACACAACCACTTAGAGAGAGAGATGTCCTGAAGTCACACAGAAACACAACCACTTAGAGAGAGAGATGTCCTGAAGTCACACAGAAACACAACCACTTAGAGAGAGAGAAGATGTCCTGAAGTCACACAGAAACACAACCACTTAGAGATAGATGTCCTGAAGTCACACAGAAACACAACCACTTAGAGAGAGAGAAGATGTCCTGAAGTCACACAGAAACACAACCACTTAGAGAGAGAGAAGATGTCCTGAAGTCACACAGAAACACAACCACTTAGAGAGAGAGAAGATGTCCTGAAGTCACACAGAAACACAACCACTTAGAGAGAAGATGTCCTGAAGTCACACAGAAACACAACCACTTAGAGAGAGAGATGTCCTGAAGTCACACAGAAACACAACCACTTAGAGAGAGAGATGTCCTGAAGTCACACAGAAACACAACCACTTAGAGAGAGAGAAGATGTCCTGAAGTCACACAGAAACACAACCACTTAGAGATAGATGTCCTGAAGTCACACAGAAACACAACCACTTAGAGAGAGAGAAGATGTCCTGAAGTCACACAGAAACACAACCACTTAGAGAGAGAGAAGATGCAGGTGAGATGTCCTGAAGTCACACAGAAACACAACCACTTAGAGAGAGATGTCCTGAAGTCACACAGAAACACAACCACTTAGAGAGAGATGTCCTGAAGTCACACAGAAACACAACCACTTAGAGAGAGAGAAGATGCAACAGGGAAACCCCCCCTTTTTTTGCAGCCCTTTCTGAATGGTTATTTTAATTTATTGTTTTAGCTGCTTAAAAATGTGCTGTCTGTCCCCTTCTTCGTTTCTCCCCATAAAATGTAGTCACTGTTGCCAGCCAGCTACGGTGAGAGACAGTTGAAGGGCTCTCCTCCCGATGCTGTAGCAGTTTATACACAGTTGAGGGGGTCTAATGGTGCTACTGGTAGTCAAGGTCACTACTGGAGACTAAAGACTCCCTCAGCCGTCCTCCTGTCCATGCTGCTATCTAGAGGACATTCCCATGGTGTTAAATGAGGAAAGTTGAGAAAGAAAATGGAGGAGGAGGAAAAGGCAGGTATTGGCTCCCACTGACACAATAAAACAATCCTACACTGTCTTTCGGAGATATACCAGGAGAGAGAGTGTGTGTGTGTGTGTGTGTTTATCCCCTCCACTGACTGTGTGGCCTAACATCAGTCTCTGTATGAGGAGAGATACTGTGTTCAAGAGGGATGAAAGGAGAGCGCTCAGATCAAACATACTTTTCTAATTGTAGACAACAAACGTCCCCAGAGAACTCATTTTCTGCTCATGTCCATCCTAACGTGATTGATACCTGTGTTCTGTTCTGTTCCAGGAACAGTCTCTACAGTCCTGTCCTCTCTATTGTAGGATTGATACAGGTGTTCTGGTAGGACTGATATGAAGATATGCTCTGGGCCCATATCCACCAAGTGTCTCAGAGTAGAAAATTGGTGGTAAGTGCTGAAAATATTTTACCCCTACTCTTAGGGTTAAAAACAACAAATCTATGCATGAAGCATAGCTTTGGAGTTCCACTGCTTTGGAGTTCCACTGCTTTGGAGTTCCACTGCTTTGGAGTTCCACTGCTTTGGAGTTCCACTGCTTTGGAGTTCCACTGCTTTGGAGTTCCACTGCTTTGGAGTTCCACTGCTTTGGAGTTCCACTGCTTTGGAGTTCCACTGCTTTGGAGTTCCACTGCTTTGGAGTTCCACTGCTTTGGAGTTCCACTGCTTTGGAGTTCCGGTGCTTTGGAGTTCCGGTGCTTTGGAGTTCCACTGCTTTGGAGTTCCGGTGCTTTGGAGTTCCGGTGCTTTGGAGTTCCACTGCTTTGGAGTTCCACTGCTTTGGAGTTCCACTGCTTTGGCGTTCCACTGCTTTGGAGTTCCACTGCTTTGGAGTTCCACTGCTTTGGAGTTCCACTGCTTTGGAGTTCCACTGCTTTGGAGTTCCACTGCTTTGGAGTTCCACTGCTTTGGAGTTCCGGTGCTTTGGAGTTCCGGTGCTTTGGAGTTCCACTGCTTTGGAGTTCCGGTGCTTTGGAGTTCCACTGCTTTGGAGTTCCACTGCTTTGGAGTTCCACTGCTTTGGAGTTCCGCTGCTTTGGAGTTCCACTGCTTTGGAGTTCCGGTGCTTTGGAGTTCCACTGCTTTGGAGTTCCACTGCTTTGGAGTTCCACTGCTTTGGAGTTCCGGTGCTTTGGAGTTCCACTGCTTTGGAGTTCCACTGCTTTGGAGTTCCACTGCTTTGGAGTTCCGCTGCTTTGGAGTTCCACTGCTTTGGAGTTCCACTGCTTTGGAGTTCCGGTGCTTTGGAGTTCCGGTGCTTTGGAGTTCCGGTGCTTTGGAGTTCCACTGCTTTGGAGTTCCGGTGCTTTGGAGTTCCACTGCTTTGGAGTTCCGGTGCTTTGGAGTTCCGGTGCTTTGGAGTTCCGGTGCTTTGGAGTTCCGGTGCTTTGGAGTTCCACTGCTTTGGAGTTCCGGTGCTTTGGAGTTCCACTGCTTTGGAGTTCCGGTGCTTTGGAGTTCCGGTGCTTTGGAGTTCCGGTGCTTTGGAGTTCCGGTGCTTTGGAGTTCCGGTGCTTTGGAGTTCCGGTGCTTTGGAGTTCCGGTGCTTTGGAGTTCCACTGCTTTGGAGTTCCGGTGCTTTGGAGTTCCGGTGCTTTGGAGTTCCGGTGCTTTGGAGTTCCGGTGCTTTGGAGTTCCGGTGCTTTGGAGTTCCGGTGCTTTGGAGTTCCACTGCTTTGGAGTTCCGGTGCTTTGGAGTTCCGGTGCTTTGGAGTTCCGGTGCTTTGGAGTTCCGGTGCTTTGGAGTTCCGGTGCTTTGGAGTTCCGGTGCTTTGGAGTTCCGGTGCTTTGGAGTTCCGGTGCTTTGGAGTTCCGGTGCTTTGGAGTTCCGGTGCTTTGGAGTTCCACTGCTTTGGAGTTCCACTGCTTTGGAGTTCCGGTGCTTTGGAGTTCCGGTGCTTTGGAGTTCCGGTGCTTTGGAGTTCCGGTGCTTTGGAGTTCCGGTGCTTTGGAGTTCCACTGCTTTGGAGTTCCACTGCTTTGGAGTTCCACTGCTTTGGAGTTCCACTGCTTTGGAGTTCCACTGCTTTGGAGTTCCACTGCTTTGGAGTTCCGGTGCTTTGGAGTTCCGGTGCTTTGGAGTTCCGCTGCTTTGGAGTTCCACTGCTTTGGAGTTCCGCTGCTTTGGAGTTCCGCTGCTTTGGAGTTCCACTGCTTTGGAGTTCCACTGCTTTGGAGTTCCACTGCTTTGGAGTTCCACTGCTTTGGAGTTCCACTGCTTTGGAGTTCCGGTGCTTTGGAGTTCCGGTGCTTTGGAGTTCCGGTGCTTTGGAGTTCCACTGCTTTGGAGTTCCACTGCTTTGGAGTTCCGGTGCTTTGGAGTTCCGGTGCTTTGGAGTTCCGGTGCTTTGGAGTTCCGGTGCTTTGGAGTTCCACTGCTTTGGAGTTCCGCTGCTTTGGAGTTCCACTGCTTTGGAGTTCCACTGCTTTGGAGTTCCACTGCTTTGGAGTTCCGCTGCTTTGGAGTTCCACTGCTTTGGAGTTCCGCTGCTTTGGAGTTCCACTGCTTTGGAGTTCCACTGCTTTGGAGTTCCACTGATTTGGAGTTCCGCTGATTTGGAGTTCCACTGCTTTGGAGTTCCACTGCTTTGGAGTTCCGGTGCTTTGGAGTTCCGGTGCTTTGGAGTTCCACTGCTTTGGAGTTCCGGTGCTTTGGAGTTCCGGTGCTTTGGAGTTCCGGTGCTTTGGAGTTCCACTGCTTTGGAGTTCCACTGCTTTGGAGTTCCGGTGCTTTGGAGTTCCGGTGCTTTGGAGTTCCGCTGCTTTGGAGTTCCACTGCTTTGGAGTTCCACTGCTTTGGAGTTCCACTGCTTTGGAGTTCCACTGCTTTGGAGTTCCGGTGCTTTGGAGTTCCACTGCTTTGGAGTTCCGGTGCTTTGGAGTTCCGGTGCTTTGGAGTTCCACTGCTTTGGAGTTCCGGTGCTTTGGAGTTCCACTGCTTTGGAGTTCCGGTGCTTTGGAGTTCCACTGCTTTGGAGTTCCGGTGCTTTGGAGTTCCACTGCTTTGGAGTTCCGGTGCTTTGGAGTTCCGGTGCTTTGGAGTTCCGGTGCTTTGGAGTTCCACTGCTTTGGAGTTCCGGTGCTTTGGAGTTCCGGTGCTTTGGAGTTCCACTGCTTTGGAGTTCCACTGCTTTGGAGTTCCGGTGCTTTAGAGAATGTTTTTATATTTCTATATGATCTAGATCTACGTGTAACAGTATCTAGATCTACACTCAACAGTATCTAGATCTACGTGTAACAGTATCTAGATCTACGTGTAACAGTATCTAGATCTACGTGTAACAGTATCTAGATCTAAATGCAACAGTATCTAGATCTACGTGTAACAGTATCTAGATCTATGTGCAACAGTATCTAGATCTATGTGTAACAGTGTCTAGATCTAAATGCAACAGTATCTAGATCTACGTGTAACAGTATCTAGATCTATGTGTAACAGTGTCTAGATCTAAATGCAACAGTATCTAGATCTACGTGTAACAGTATCTAGATCTATGTGTAACAGTGTCTAGATCTATGTGTAACAGTGTCTAGATCTATGTGTAACAGTGTCTAGATCTACGTGTAACAGTATCTAGATCTACGTGTAACAGTATCTAGATCTACGTGTAACAGCATCTCTTTTGACAAGGATTTCACAAGGTCTATTTCACAATTTATGCCGAAATACTTAAATAAATAAACTGTTTTTTCATTCTATTGTTTAATTACCTGCCTCGTGTTATTTCCAGTTAATCATTTGGAGCGTCAGCATCACCTTGTTCAAAACTATGTCTTCGTTGGGAATGCCTATTTGAATGAAATCACACCTTAGGCAAGGTTCCCCACTGGCGGCCAGCGGACCAAAGTGGTTTTATTTGGCCCCCCAAATTTAGGACTAACATATATACATCTATTTATTTATTTTAAGCTTGGGGGGCTATGTAAAACCGCATATATATATATATATATATATATATATATATATATATATATATATATATATAGCTGGACATAAGTCTGTAAAAACAGCAGGAAATCAGCTCCAAGTGATTTTAATTTAAGAAATCTGTATTCTCACACATAATAGAGAGACAAGTGATGAATACAAATGTACGCAAGGGTTTGAAATATTAATGTTTTTAGTCAAACATTCTTTCTGTTTGAGCTTCTTGCGGTCAATTTGCAGTCCACAAATGATTAGTAATTATGTTCCTGCCCTCCTACCAATCCGCTGGAGAAAAAGAATCAGCCCGCGGCTGAGTCTAGTTGATGATTCCGCCTTAAGGGGGTCAAAATTACAACGATGCTTCAATGAGTCCTCCGGTTTACTGCGCAGTGCGCACTGCATACAAATAATAATACAAATATGAACACGATAAAGAAAGATATCCAAGCCATAACAATAACCTATAAGGCTTTTGAACGCAACTATGGCTTGTGTTAACTTTGATTGTGTTCCATGAAAAGTATAGACGTGTATGCAACATTACCGGCAAGTGACTTGATGTCTGACTCAGAGGAGTTGTGTTCAATGCGGAAGACACATTTCGGTTGAATGCATTCAGTTGCGCAACTGACTCGATATCCCCCTTTCACTTTTGCCTATTGCGCAAAAGGCTATTTATAGTTGATAAACGGGAGTAACGCGAGTGTTGATATAACTGTCATATTTGATAGCTGGCAAATATTTGCTGGAAGAACCAAAAAACGACAACAGTTAGTTTGAATTAGTCTAAATATATGATTATTTTAACAGACTGGAGCACTCTCCGATACTAATATACCATAAAGCCTATAATTAAACACATGAGGGATATAGAATCAACATGGTCATTTTTAAACTGCCAAAGTGGCCGAACAAATATATATATTTACAATGACACACGACATCCGGTTCCTATATAAGTGTAGTAACTTGGTGATTATGACAACAGCGTCATTGTTGTTAAGAGGACACAGAACGTTGGACATGTCTTTATAATGACATCATAATGGATTCAGTACATAAAGTGGAATAAGGAACAATCACTATTCCTTCTGTACAGTAGTTGGAAAAAAAAACTCAGCTCATTGCTATGCAATTAAAATGCAATTACCCCAAAATATTATGTAACAATATGCTGCTCTAAAAAAAAGCCATTACAGTTGTATTACACAGGCACCAGAACAGTTTAATGTGTTATTAAGTGTCATCGCGAACAGTAACAAAATATGACTGTCAAGTGTCGAAAGGAAACTAAAACATCCCAAAAACTGTCGTCTTGAATCAACTACAGCCAAGGTAGGTGGATAAGCAGGTTTGTTCGTGTTCCTAGTAAACTGTCGTCTTGAATCAACTACAGCCGAGGTAGGTGGATAAGCAGGTTTGTTCGTGTTCCCAGTAAACTGTCGTCTTGAATCAACTACAGCCAAGGTAGGTGGATAAGCAGGTTTGTTCGTGTTCCTAGTAAACTGTCCCTTTTGAAGGGATACTTGGGGATTTTGGGCAATGAGGTCCTTTATCTACCTCCCCAGAATCAGATGAACTTGTGAACACAATTTTTACGTCTGCGTGCAGTTTGAAGGATGTTGCTAACTAGCGTTAGCGCAACGGCTAGAAGTCTATGGGTATCTGCTAATACCCATACACTCCCAGCCATTGCGCTAATGCTAGTTAGCATTGGCTCACGAAACTATCCCCCAACTTCCCCATAGTTTTAATAAGTAGTCACACTTCCTGAAATCTGTATTCAAATAGTTTTAAAAAGTAGTCACTTCCTGAAATCTGTATTCAAATAGTTTTAAAAAGTAGTCACTTCCTGAAATCTGCATTCAAATAGTTTTAAAAAGTAGTCACTTCCTGAAATCTGTATTCAAATAGTTTTAAAAAGTAGTCACTTCCTGAAATCTGCATTCAAATAGTTTTAAAAAGTAGTCACTTCCTGAAATCTGTATTCAAATAGTTTTAAAAAGTAGTCACTTCCTGAAATCTGCATTCAAATAGTTTTAAAAAGTAGTCACTTCCTGAAATCTGTATTCAAATAGTTTTAAAAAGTAGTCACTTCCTGAAATCTGCATTCAAATAGTTTTAAAAAGTAGTCACTTCCTGAAATCTGTATTAAAATAGTTTTAAAAAGTAGTCACACTTCCTGAAATCTGTATTCAAATAGTTTTAAAAAGTAGTCACTTCCTGAAATCTGCATTCAAATAGTTTTAAAAAGTAGTCACTTCCTGAAATCTGTATTCAAATAGTTTTAAAAAGTAGTCACTTCCTGAAATCTGCATTCAAATAGTTTTAAAAAGTAGTCACTTCCTGAAATCTGTATTCAAATAGTTTTAAAAAGTAGTCACACTTCCTGAAATCTGTATTCAAATAGTTTTAAAAAGTAGTCACTTCCTGAAATCTGTATTCAAATAGTTTTAAAAAGTAGTCACTTCCTGAAATCTGCATTCAAATAGTTTTAAAAAGTAGTCACTTCCTGAAATCTGTATTCAAATAGTTTTAAAAAGTAGTAACTTCCTGAAATCTGCATTCAAATAGTTTTAAAAAGTAGTCACTTCCTGAAATCTGTATTCAAATAGTTTTAAAAAGTAGTCACACTTCCTGAAATCTGTATTCAAATAGTTTTAAAAAGTAGTCACTTCCTGAAATCTGCATTCAAATAGTTTTAAAAAGTAGTCACTTCCTGAAATCTGTATTCAAATAGTTTTAAAAAGTAGTCACTTCCTGAAATCTGCATTCAAATAGTTTTAAAAAGTAGTCACTTCCTGAAATCTGCATTCAAATAGTTTTAATAAGTAGTCACACTTCCTGAAATCTGTATTCATATGGTTTTAAAAAGTAGTCACTTCCTGAAATCTGTATTCAAATAGTTTTAAAAAGTAGTCACTTCCTGAAATCTGCATTCAAATAGTTTTAAAAAGTAGTCCCTTCCTGAAATCTGCATTCAAATAGTTTTAATAAGTAGTCACACTTCCTGAAATCTGTATTCATATGGTTTTAAAAAGTAGTCACACTTCCTGAAATCCGTATTCAAATAGTTTTAAAAAGTCACCTCCAAAGTAGCTATTTGTTCCCCAATCATTCCAAAGCAGTTAAAGGGAATGGGGCGCCATTTGGGACAAACAGAGTGGGGAGTATGGAGTATAATATTCAGACCCAGGCCTAAGAGATGGAACAGGCTGGCACTAATGGTGAGTGTTCATTGGTTTGCCAACACAAACTAAAAACTGCTGTGAAATTAACTGTGATGAAACGACAGTGAAAACGAGCAGATAACGTGGATTTTTAATACAAAACTGACCCAGATTCAATGTGAATAAATGACTCAAAATAAATGTTGTATCGTTTGTCTGTAAATCATTTCTCCGCTCTCAATTCTGTCTGCAAATGGTTAGTATGGCATGCCCTACCCTTTAAGAGGCTACGTCCCAAACGACACCCTATGGGCCCTGGTCAATAGTAGTGCACTACACAAGGAATAGGGTGCAATTTGGAACTCACCCATAGATGAGGGGGGGGAAAACAATAAGCAAGCTGCATCTGAAATCTTATTAAAAAACCTGACGTAAGATTATTAAAAGATTAGCTTCACCTAGTTCCATCTCAGCACACTCTCTGTTTGTTTCTGTCCTGTGAACAAAGAGTCTTCAGTTTACATGGAGGCAGGAGAGGGAGAGGCAGGGGGAGAGGCAGGAGAGGAGAGGTAGGGGGAGAGGCAGCAGAGGGAAAGGCAAGAGAGGAGAGGCAGGAGAGGGAGAGGCGAGGCAGGAGGGGAGAGGCAGGAGAGGGAGAGGCAGGAGAGGGAGAGGCAGGAGAGGGAGAGGCAGGAGGGGAGAGGCAGGAGGGGAGAGGGAGAGGCAGGGGGAGAGGCAGGAGAGGAGAGGAAAGAGAGGAGAGGGAGGCAGGAGAGGCAGCAGAGGAGAGGCAGGAGAGAAGAGGCAAGAGAGGAGAGGCAGGGGGAGAGGCAAGAGAGGGAGAGGCAGGAGAGGAGAAGCAAGAGAGGAGAGGCAGGGGAGGCAGGGGGAGAGGCAGGAGGGGAGAGGCAGGGGGAGAAGAGGCAAGAGAGGGACAGGCAGGAGAGGGACAGGCAGGAGAGGAGAGGCAGGAGAGGAGAGGCAGGAGAGGAGAGGCAGGAGAGGAGAGGCAGGAGAGGAGAGGCAGGAGAGGCAGGAGAGGAGAGGCAGGAGAGGAGAGGCAAGAGAGGAGAGGCAGGAGAGGAGAGGCAGGAGAGGAGAGGCAGGAGAGGAGAGGCAGGAGAGGAGAGGCAAGAGAGGAGAGGCAGGAGAGGAGAGGCAGGAGAGGAGACAGATTTAAATCACTCAACTGAATTGATTCACAGATTTCACACAATGAAATGGTCTACTTTTAGGATGGAACTGAAAATAGATACTTGATCATTTCCACATCATTTATTCAATAATCTTTTCAGTTTGTATGTTACAGACATGATCTTTTTGTGGTTTGTAAGTATTTAGGAAACCCACATTCTCTTGATTCATTTAGCCCAACTCTCTCAGAATAAGTAGGCTGATTATCCAGCTTCTCTCTTCATGACCTGAGTCACCTCTCCTGATGCCTTTGTGGTGTGTTCCAGGGACGACACTGCCCCCCAGTGGTCTATTACAGTAACTGCAGGTTCTCAACACCAAAGGCATAGGATTTTTAAATGTTTTTATTTAACTAGGCAAGTCAGTTAAGAACAAATTATTATTTACAATGACGGTCTACCGGGGAACAGTGGGTTAACTGCCTTGTTCAGGGGCAGAAAGACAGATTTTTCTTACCTTGTCAGCTCAGGGATTCGATCTAGCAACCTTTCGGTTACTGGCCCAATGCTCTAATCACTAGGCTACCTGCCCCCCCCCCCCCCCCCTCTCTAATCACTAGGCTACCTGCCCCCCCCCCCCCCCCCCCCTCTAATCACTAGGCTACCTGCCCCCCCCCCCCCTCTAACCACTAGGCTACCTGCCCCCCCCCTCTAACCACTAGGCTACCTGCCCCCCCCCCCCCCCCTCTAACCACTAGGCTACCTGCCCCCCCCCCCCCTCTAACCACTAGGCTACCTGCCCCCCCCCCTCTAACCACTAGGCTACCTGCCCCCCCCCCCTCTAACCACTAGGCTACCTGCCCCCCCCCCCCTCTAACCACTAGGCTACCTGCCCCCCCCCCTCTAACCACTAGGCTACCTGCCCCCCCCCCTCTAACCACTAGGCTACCTGCCCCCCCCTCTAACCACTAGGCTACCTGCCTCCCCCTCTAACCACTAGGCTACCTGCCCCCCCCCCCCCTCTAACCACTAGGCTACCTGCCCCCCCCCCCCCTCTAACCACTAGGCTACCTGCCCCCCCCCCCTCTAACCACTAGGCTACCTGCCCCCCCTCTAACCACTAGGCTACCTGCCTCCCCCTCTAACCACTAGGCTACCTGCCTCCCCCTCTAACCACTAGGCTACCTGCCCCCCCCCCCTCTAACCACTAGGCTACCTGCCCCCCCTCTAACCACTAGGCTACCTGCCTCCCCCTCTAACCACTAGGCTACCTGCCCCCCCCTTTATTGAACTGACTAAAAAATATGAATCCCTTATGTATAAATAGAGGTTTTGTTATATAAAACTTCAGAATAGTGCAATTCTGTGACGAACAAATACGATCAGACACAGCAGCAAGATAACATTTGGTCACAACAACAACAACAACAAGTCATGTTTTTTCCTCAATTAAATAAAAGTCTAATTATTATTGTCAGGTTTGATGAGTTGGCGTACTCCAGAATCATGCCTTTGGTAGTCTACCTCTTCTGGATCTGTCTCTTCATAATCTGATCTAGGATCAGGTCTCCCTGCTTCACGTCCGTGTTGCCACAGCCAACCACCGGACAGCTGTGGGACGGAGAAAATGAATATGCTAATGAATCAGTCTAATGTTTTACTGCAACAGTTGTTTAAGTATAAAACCAGGTGAGAAAACAGCAGGGGTTAGGGCAGAGAGATGACATCACATCCTGTTTGACAAGGTGCTATAGCAACAGTAACAGGGGTAGGACAGAGAGATGACATCACATCCTGTTTGACAAGGTGCTATAGCAACAGGGTAGGACAGAGAGACGACATCACATCCTGATTGACAAGGTGCTATAGCAACAGGGTAGGACAGAGAGACGACATCACATCCTGATTGACAAGGTGCTAACAGTAACAGGGTAGGACAGAGAGATGACATCACATCCTGATTGACAAGGTGCTATAGCAACAGGGGTAGGACAGAGAGATGACATCACATCCTGATTGACAAGGTGCTATAGCAACAGGGGTAGGACAGAGAGACATCACATCCTGATTGACAAGGTGCTATAGCAACAGGGGTAGGACAGAGAGATGACATCACATCCTGATTGACAAGGTGCTATAACAACAGGGGTAGGACAGAGAGATGACATCACATCCTGATTGACAAGGTGTTATAGCAACAGGGGTAGGACAGAGAGACGACATCACATCCTGATTGACAAGGTGTTATAGCAACAAGGGTAGGACAGAGAGATGACATCACATCTTGATTGACAAGGTGCTATAGCAACAGGGGTAGGACAGAGAGACGACATCACATCCTGATTGACAAGGTGCTAACAGTAACAGGGTAGGACAGAGAGACGACATCACATCCTGATTGACAAGGTGCTAACAGTAACAGGGTAGGACAGAGAGACGACATCACATCCTGATTGACAAGGTGCTAACAATAACAGGGTAGGACAGAGAGACGACATCACATCCTGATTGACAAGGTGCTATAGCAACAGGGTAGGACAGAGAGACGACATCACATCCTGATTGACAAGGTGCTATAACAACAGGGTAGGACAGAGAGACGACATCACATCCTGTTTGACAAGGTGTTATAACAACAGGGTAGGACAGAGAGACGACATCCCATCCTGATTGACAAGGTGCTATAACAACAGGGTAGGACAGAGAGACGACATCACATCCTGTTTGACAAGGTGTTATAACAACAGGGTAGGACAGAGAGACGACATCACATCCTGATTGACAAGGTGCTATAGCAACAGGGGTAGAACAGAGAGACGACATCACATCCTGATTGACAAGGTGCTATAGCAACAGGGTAGGACAGAGACGACATCACATCCTGATTGACAAGGTGCTATAACAGCAGGGTAGGACGGAGAGACGACATCACATCCTGATTGACAAGGTGCTATAGCAACAGGGTAGGACAGAGAGACGACATCACATCCTGATTGACAAGGTGCTATAGCAACAGGGGTAGGACAGAGAGACATCACATCCTGATTGACAAGGTGCTATAGCAACAGGGTAGGACAGAGAGACGACATCACATCCTGATTGACAAGGTGCTAACAATAACAGGGTAGGACAGAGAGACGACATCACATCCTGATTGACAAGGTGCTAACAGTAACAGGGTAGGACAGAGAGACGACATCACATCCTGATTGACAAGGTGCTAACAATAACAGGGTAGGACAGAGAGACGACATCACATCCTGATTGACAAGGTGCTATAGCAACAGGGTAGGACAGAGAGACGACATCACATCCTGTTTGACAAGGTGTTATAACAACAGGGTAGGACAGAGAGACGACATCCCATCCTGATTGACAAGGTGCTATAACAACAGGGTAGGACAGAGAGACGACATCACATCCTGTTTGACAAGGTGTTATAACAACAGGGTAGGACAGAGAGACGACATCACATCCTGATTGACAAGGTGCTATAGCAACAGGGGTAGGACAGAGAGACGACATCACATCCTGATTGACAAGGTGCTATAGCAACAGGGTAGGACAGAGAGACGACATCACATCCTGATTGACAAGGTGCTATAACAGCAGGGTAGTACAGAGAGACGACATCACATCCTGATTGACAAGGTGCTATAGTAACGGGTAGGACAGAGAGACGACATCACATCCTGATTGACAAGGTGCTATAGCAACGGGTAGGACAGAGAGACGACATCACATCCTGATTGACAAGGTGCTATAGCAACAGGGGTAGGACAGAGAGACGACATCACATCCTGATTGACAAGGTGCTATAGCAAAAGGGTAGGACAGAGAGACGACATCACATCCTGATTGACAAGGTGCTATAGCAACAGGGTAGGACAGAGACGACATCACATCCTGATTGACAAGGTGCTAACAGTAACAGGGTAGGACAGAGAGACGACATCACATCCTGATTGACAAGGTGCTAACAATAACAGGGTAGGACAGAGAGACGACATCACATCCTGATTGACAAGGTGCTATAGCAACAGGGTAGGACAGAGAGACGACATCACATCCTGTTTGACAAGGTGTTATAACAACAGGGTAGGACAGAGAGACGACATCCCATCCTGATTGACAAGGTGCTATAACAACAGGGTAGGACAGAGAGACGACATCACATCCTGTTTGACAAGGTGTTATAAGAACAGGGTAGGACAGAGAGACGACATCACATCCTGATTGACAAGGTGCTATAGCAACAGGGGTAGGACAGAGAGACGACATCACATCCTGATTGACAAGGTGCTATAGCAACAGGGTAGGACAGAGAGACGACATCACATCCTGATTGACAAGGTGCTATAACAGCAGGGTAGTACAGAGAGACGACATCACATCCTGATTGACAAGGTGCTATAGTAACGGGTAGGACAGAGAGACGACATCACATCCTGATTGACAAGGTGCTATAGCAACGGGTAGGACAGAGAGACGACATCACATCCTGATTGACAAGGTGCTATAGCAACAGGGGTAGGACAGAGAGACGACATCACATCCTGATTGACAAGGTGCTATAGCAAAAGGGTAGGACAGAGAGACGACATCACATCCTGATTGACAAGGTGCTATAGCAACAGGGTAGGACAGAGACGACATCACATCCTGATTGACAAGGTGCTAACAGTAACAGGGTAGGACAGAGAGACGACATCACATCCTGATTGACAAGGTGCTAACAATAACAGGGTAGAACAGAGAGACGACATCACATCCTGATTGACAAGGTGCTATAACAACAGGGTAGGACAGAGAGACGACATCACATCCTGATTGACAAGGTGCTATAGCAACAGGGGTAGGACAGAGAGACGACATCACATCCTGATTGACAAGGTGTTATAGCAACAAGGGTAGGACAGAGAGATGACATCACATCTTGATTGACAAGGTGCTATAGCAACAGGGGTAGGACAGAGAGACGACATCACATCCTGATTGACAAGGTGTTATAGCAACAAGGGTAGGACAGAGAGATGACATCACATCCTGATTGACAAGGTGCTATAGCAACAGGGGTAGGACAGAGAGACATCACATCCTGATTGACAAGGTGCTATAGCAACAGGGTAGGACAGAGAGACGACATCACATCCTGATTGACAAGGTGCTAACAGTAACAGGGTAGGACAGAGAGACGACATCACATCCTGATTGACAAGGTGCTAACAGTAACAGGGTAGGACAGAGAGACGACATCACATCCTGATTGACAAGGTGCTAACAATAACAGGGTAGGACAGAGAGACGACATCACATCCTGATTGACAAGGTGCTATAACAACAGGGTAGGACAGAGAGACGACATCACATCCTGATTGACAAGGTGCTATAGCAACAGGGGTAGGACAGAGAGATGACATCACATCCTGATTGACAAGGTGCTATAGCAACAGGGGTAGGACAGAGAGACATCACATCCTGATTGACAAGGTGCTATAGCAACAGGGGTAGGACAGAGAGACATCACATCCTGATTGACAAGGTGCTATAGCAACAGGGGTAGGACAGAGAGATGACATCACATCCTGATTGACAAGGTGCTATAGCAACAGGGTAGGGCAGAGAGACTACATCACATCCTGATTGACAAGGTGCTAACAGTAACAGGCAGACTCAAGACAACAGAGTGTAAATGAATTGACTAAACCAGACAGCAGGAGCGTCACGTCTCACCGTAACTTCTTCTTCTGGTTTTGCCTGGCCTTGATCATCCCCATAATGGCGTCCCGGTCGTAGTGGTGGTTACACTTCTTGTTCTTCATTGGGTTCACCATCTCCACCTGCAGGGCCACACAACAACATGGACACAACCAGACTGTAAGGCTTTATTGTCCTGTTGCCGGGCAGATTAGTTTACAGTGGGGGAAAGACATACCATCTCCACCTGCAGGGCCACACAACAACATGGACACAACCAGACTAAGGCTTTATTGTCCTGTTGCCCGGCAGATTAGTTTACAGTGGGGGAAAGACATACCTGAGGGGACAGGTTAGACACTGACAGGAAGAGAGAGACCAACCTGAGGGGACAGGTTAGATACTGACAGGAGGAGTAGAGACCAACCTGAGGGGACAGGTTAGATACTGACAGGAGGAGGAGACCAACCTGAGTCAGGGGACAGGTGAAGTTACTGACAGGAGGAGTAGAGACCAACCTGAGTCAGGGGACAGGTGAAGTTACTGACAGGAGGAGTAGAGACCAACCTGAGGGGACAGGTTAGATACTGACAGGAGGAGGAGACCAACCTGAGTCAGGGGACAGGTAAAGTTACTGACAGGAGGAGTAGAGACCAACCTGAGTCAGGGGACAGGTTAGATACTGACAGGAGGAGTAGAGACCAACCTGAGTCAGGGGACAGGTTAGATACTGACAGGAGGAGTAGAGACCAAACTGAGTCAGGGGACAGGCTAGTTACTGACAGGAGGAGAGAGACCAACCTGAGTCAGGGGACAGGTGAAGTTACTGACAGGAGGAGTAGAGACCAACCTGAGTCAGGGGACAGGTTAGATACTGACAGGAGGAGGAGACCAACCTGAGTCAGGGGACAGGTGAAGTTACTGACAGGAGGAGTAGAGACCAACCTGAGTCAGGGGACAGGTGAAGTTACTGACAGGAGGAGTAGAGACCAACCTGAGTCAGGGGACAGGTTAGATACTGACAGGAGGAGTAGAGACCAACCTGAGTCAGGGGACAGGTTAGATACTGACAGGAGGAGTAGAGACCAACCTGAGTCAGGGGACAGGTTAGATACTGACAGGAAGAGTAGAGACCAAACTGAGTCAGGGGACAGGTTAGATACTGACAGGAGGAGAGAGACCAACCTGAGTCAGGGGACAGGCTAGTTACTGACAGGAGGAGAGAGACCAACCTGAGTCAGGGGACAGGCTAGTTACTGACAGGAGGAGAGAGACCAACCTGAGTGAGGGGACAGGCTAGTTACTGACAGGAGGAGAGAGACCAACCTGAGTCAGGGGACAGGCTAGTTACTGACAGGAGGAGAGAGACCAACCTGAGTCAGGGGACAGGTTAGATACTGACAGGAAGAGTAGAGACCAACCTGAGTCAGGGGACAGGTTAGATACTGACAGGAGGAGTAGAGACCAAACTGAGTCAGGGGACAGGTTAGATACTGACAGGAGGAGAGAGACCAACCTGAGTCAGGGGACAGGTTAGTTACTGACAGGAGTAGAGACCAACCTGAGTCAGGGGACAGGTTAGTTACTGACAGGAGGAGAGAGACCAACCTGAGTCAGGGGACAGGCTAGACCAACCTGAGTGAGGGGACAGGTTAGATACTGACAGGAGGAGGAGAGACCAACCTGAGTCAGGGGACAGGTTAGATACTGACATGAGGAGGAGAGACCAACCTGAGTCAGGGGACAGGTTAGATACTGACAGGAAGAGTAGAGACCAACCTGAGTCAGGGGACAGGTTAGATACTGACATGAGGAGGAGAGACCAACCTGAGTCAGGGGACAGGTTAGATACTGACAGGAAGAGTAGAGACCAACCTGAGTCAGGGGACAGGTTAGATACTGACAGGAGGAGAGAGACCAACCTGAGTCAGGGGACAGGTTAGTTACTGACAGGAGTAGAGACCAACCTGAGTCAGGGGACAGGTTAGATACTGACAGGAGGAGTAGAGACCAAACAGTCAGGGGACAGGTTAGATACTGACAGGAGGAGAGAGACCAACCTGAGTGAGGGGACAGGTTAGATACTGACAGGAGGAGAGAGACCAACCTGAGTCAGGGGACAGGTTAGATACTGACAGGAGGAGGAGAGACCAACCTGAGTCAGGGGACAGGTTAGATACTGACAGGAGGAAGAGAGACCAACCTGAGTCAGGGGACAGGTTAGATACTGACAGGAGGAGGAGAGACCAACCTGAGTCAGGGGACAGGTTAGATACTGACAGGAGGAGAGAGACCAACCTGAGTGAGGGGACAGGTTAGATACTGACAGGAGGAGAGAGACCAACCTGAGTCAGGGGACAGGTTAGATACTGACAGGAGGAGGAGAGACCAACCTGAGTCAGGGGACAGGTTAGATACTGACAGGAGGAAGAGAGACCAACCTGAGTCAGGGGACAGGTTAGATACTGACAGGAGGAGGAGAGACCAACCTGAGTCAGGGGACAGGTTAGATACTGACAGGAGGAGAGAGACCAACCTGAGTCAGGGGACAGGTTAGATACTGACAGGAGGAGTAGAGACCAACCTGAGTCAGGGGACAGGTTTGATACTGACAGGAGGAGTAGAGGACCAACCTGAGTCAGGGGACAGGTTAGATACTGACAGGAGGAGAGAGACCAACCTGAGTCAGGGGACAGGTTAGATACTGACAGGAGGAGAGAGACCAACCTGAGTCAGGGGACAGGTGAAGTTAACCTCACTCTGCGTCACAGCAACATCCTCATCTAGCTCCTCCTCCATATTATCTGCTGCCTCAGGGTTCACTGATGGAGACAGAACATACACACAAGACAGGTTACCAGTCACCATGTGGGACATGCTGCTAGTCTACATACAACTAGTGTGTGTGTGTGTGTGTGTGTGTGTGTGCCTCACCTGTTTTGAGTGCGTTTCTGACGTTCTCCTTAAAGCTGACCAGCTTGACGTGGTTCTGTAGCTCTCCCTCAGACAGACTGCCGTGTCTCTCAGTGAACTTCTCCTTCACCAGAGACTTCAGTCTGAACATGGCCTCGGGCTCCTGGTTTCTCACCTGGAGAACAGGAGGCAGGTAACATCAGACAGGTGCTGGGGGGGGGGGGGGGGGTCAGACAGGTGCTGGGGGGGGCAGACAGGTGCTGGGGGGGGGGGGGCAGACAGGTGCTCTAGGGAGGGCAGACAGGTGCTCTGGGGGGGGCAGACAGGTGCTCTGGGGGGGGCAGACAGGTGCTCTGGGGGGGGGCAGACAGGTGGTATTGGACATGATCAGTTAGTCCCTCCCTGTTTCAGACGATCAGTTAGTCCCTCCCTGTTTCAGACGATCAGTTAGTCCCTCCCTGGTTCCAATCTTTCCCTCACCATTCATTCCCCCCCCCCCCTATAGAGGATTTTAGAAACAGTTAAAATAAGGGCTGTGTTTGGTGTAGTTTACCCCGGTGTGGCGTTTTAATTACCATGTCAATCTCTCCAGGACAAGGTGACTTTTATCAATATATCTCTAGGACAAGGTGACTTTTATCAATATATCTCTAGGACAAGGTGACTTTTATCAATATATCTCTAGGACAAGGTGACTTTTATCAATATATCTCTAGGACAAGGTGACTTTTATCAATATATCTCTAGGACAAGGTGACTTTCATCAATATATTTGGCCCCATTTCCTCACAGATTTGAAAATGCTAATTAGCATCAAAGTAGACATCATACAAAACTACAACTCCCAGCATGCTCCTGCATGTCATCTCAAGCTGACACCTTCGCTAACAGGTATTGTATCAATTCAAAACTGGCACAAGACAGTTCACAGAATTGTCCATTTAAAGAAATGTAACCCGTTTATTTAGTACTACATTGTTCTATGGGCTTGACTGGTTTAGTTGAATAACATGACTAGGTAAATATATCATCTATTGTCTATAATAACACCATTACAGGACTAGGTAAATAGATCATCTATTGTCTGGTTTAGTTTAATAACACCATTACATGACTAGTATCACTGGAAAGTGACATTCTGAGTGATAACGTAGAGGATTGTAATTCCTTATCCAACAGCTACAGTAGGCTACACACTGCCGTTTGAGGATCCACACTGATCTCCAGAATACATCCGACAGAAAATGAACTTTGACCCCTGCAGTTCAGTACTTCACCTCTGCAGTGACAGAGTTCACCACCTCAACGAAGCAGTTGATCTCCTGGTCCAGTTTGGCACACTCCAGCATCATCACCTCCAGCTTCTTCAGGACTGCATCATTCTCAGTTCCTGTAATAATCATCACATCATACTAAATTACTCATATCTCTGTATACTGTTGTTATGGTGACACAAGCTTCCAAATGGTAGACAGCATTCCATAGGTCTGTATACTGTTGTTATGGTGACACAAGCTTCCAAATGGTAGACAGCATTCCATAGCTCTGTATACTGTTGTTATGGTGACACAAGCTTCCAAATGATAGACAGCATTCCATAGCTCTGTATAGTAGAAAATGTGTCCAACTAGCCTGCTGGCTAGTGCTTTTCGGACCGGGCTAGTAGAAAATGTGTCCAACTAGCCTGCTGACTAGTGCTTTCCAGACCGAGCTAGTAGAACATGTGTCCAACTAGCCTGTTGGCTAGTGCTTTTCAGACCGAGCTAGTAGAAAATGTGTCCAACTAGCCTGCTGGCTAGTGCTTTTCAGACCGTGCTAGTAGAAAATGTGTCCAACTAGCCTGCTGGCTAGTGCTTTCCAGACCGGGCTAGTGCTTTCCAGACCGGGCTAGTAGAAAATGTGTCCAACTAGCCTGCTGGCTAGTGCTTTCCAGACCGGGCTAGTAGAAAATGTGTCCAACTAGCCTGCTGGCTAGTGCTTTCCAGACCGAGCTAGTAGAACATATGTCCAACTAGCCTGCTGGCTAGTGCTTTCCAGACCGGGCTAGTAGAAAATGTGTCCAACTAGCCTGCTGGCTAGTGCTTTCCAGACAGAGCTAGTAGAAAATGTGTCCAACTAGCCTGCTGGCTAGTGCTTTTCAGACCGTGCTAGTAGAAAATGTGTCCAACTAGCCTGCTGGCTAGTGCTTTCCAGACCAAGCTAGTAGAAAATGTGTCCAACTAGCCTGCTGGCTAGTGCTTTCCAGACCGAGCTAGTAGAAAATGTGTCCAAATAGCCTGCTGGCTAGTGCTTTCCAGACCGAGCTAGTAGAAAATGTGTCCAACTAGCCTGCTGGCTAGTGCTTTCCAGACCGGGCTAGTAGAAAATGTGTCCAACTAGCCTGCTGGCTAGTGCTTTCCAGACCGGGCTAGTAGAAAATGTGTCCAACTAGCCTGTTGGCTAGTGCTTTCCAGACCGGGCTAGTAGAAAATGTGTCCAACTAGCCTGCTGGCTAGTGCTTTTCAGACCGAGCTAGTAGAAAATGTGTCCAACTAGCCTGCTGGCTAGTGCTTTCCAGACCGGGCTAGTAGAAAATGTGTCCAACTAGCCTGCTGGCTAGTGCTTTTCAGACCGAGCTAGTAGAAAATGTGTCCAACTAGCCTGCTGGCTAGTGCTTTCCAGACCGAGCTAGTAGAAAATGTGTCCAACTAGCCTGCTGGCTAGTGCTTTCCAGACCGGGCTAGTAGAAAATGTGTCCAACTAGCCTGCTGGCTAGTGCTTTCCAGACCGGGCTAGTAGAAAATGTGTCCAACTAGCCTGCTGGCTAGTGCTTTCCAGACCGGGCTAGTAGAAAATGTGTCCAACTAGCCTGCTGGCTAGTGCTTTCCAGACCGGGCTAGTAGAAAATGTGTCCAAATAGCCTGCTGGATAGAGAGATTTAATATGTTCAAATATCACACGGCACAGATTTTTGACCTGGGCTCGTAAAAACTTCAATATACCAAAATCCTCAAGTGACATCCTTGTGTGAACCGCTCCACTTCCTAGTCAGTCAGTCAGACAGTCAGTCAGTCAGTCAGACAGTCAGTCAGTCAGACAGACAGTCAGTCAGTCAGACAGTCAGTCAGTCAGTCAGACAGTCCCGTTGACTACATACACACAAAGAGCCTGTCCAGTGAGAAGGATTCGACAAAGATATTACCAGCACAGTCAAGTGTCTCTCTGATAGAGACGTGCCACTAACCTACCTGCTGTTTCTGCCACACGTGTCTCTCTGATAGAGACGTGCCACTAACCTACCTGCTGTTTCTGCCACGTCCAGAGCGACGTCGGTCACGATGTCCATCCCCGTTCCAATATCTGCCTGACATGTTTTCAGACTGGACAGTGTGGAGTGGACTGCACTCAAGGACATGTTGAAATCTAAAACATGAGAAAGTATCTGAAACAAGAGATGTTAAGTTGTTAGAATGTTAGGTCCCTTTGTGTTTTGGTTAATCGTGTTTGTCACATGACATTGTTTTTTTTTTTTTAAACCTTTATTTAAAAGATTTTTCATCAAACGGTCCTGTTTGTTTTTCATGTCAGATGGTCCAGAAACATCCTTAGACAACTGCTTTCATTTTTGTTCTAATTCAAATTTATAGAAAATGCTTAAAATAAAATAAAATACCAAAACACAGGGTCCTGGTTATAATGAATCAACCAAAACACAGGGTCCTGGTTATAATGAATCAACCAAAACACAGGGACCTGGTTATAATGAATCAACCAAAACACAGGATCCTGGTTATAATGAATCAACCAAAACACAGGGACCTGGTTATAATGAATCAACCAAAACACAGGGTCCTGGTTATAATGAATCAACCAAAACACAGGGTCCTGGTCATAATGATTAACCAAAACACAGGGTCCTGGTCATAATGATTAACCAAAACACAGGATCCTGGTTATAATGAATCAACCAAAACACAGGGTCCTGGTTATAATGAATCAACCAAAACACAGGGTCCTGGTTATAATGAATCAACCAAAACACAGGGTCCTGGTTATAATGAATCAACCAAAACACAGGGTCCTGGTCATAATGATTAACCAAAACACAGGGTCCTGGTTATAATGAATCAACCAAAACACAGGATCCTGGTTATAATGAATCAACCAAAACACAGGGTCCTGGTTATAATGAATCAACCAAAACACAGGGTCCTGGTCATAATGATTAACCAAAACACAGGGTCCTGGTTATAATGAATCAACCAAAACACAGGGTCCTGGTTATAATGAATCAACCAAAACACAGGGTCCTGGTTATAATGAATCAACCAAAACACAGGGTCCTGGTCATAATGATTAACCAAAACACAGGGTCCTGGTTATAATGAATCAACCAAAACACAGGGTCCTGGTTATAATGAATCAATCAAAACACAGGGACCTGGTTATAATGAATTAACACGATTAACCAAAACAGGTACCTGGTTATAATGAATCAACATGATTAACCAAAACACAGGGACCTGGTTATAATGAATCAACACGATTAACCAAAACACAGGGACCTGGTTATAATGAATCAACACGATTAACCAAAACACAGGGACCTGTTTATAATGAATGAACCAAAACACAGGGACCTAGTTATAATGAATCAACACGATTAACCAAAACACAGGGACCTGGTTATAATGAATCAACACGATTAACCAAAACACAGGGACCTGGTTATAATGAATCAACACGATTAACCAAAACACAGGGACCTAGTTATAATGAATCAACACGATTAACCAAAACACAGGGACCTGGTTATAATGAATCAACACGATTAACCAAAACACAGGGACCTAGTTATAATGAATCAACACGATTAACCAAAACACAGGGACCTGGTTATAATGAATCAACACGATTAACCAAAACACAGGGACCTGTTTATAATGAATGAACCAAAACACAGGGACCTAGTTATAATGAATCAATCAAAACACAGGGACCTGGTTATAATGAATTAACACGATGAACCAAAACAGGGACCTGGTTATAATGAATCAACCAAAACACAGGGTCCTGGTTATAATGAATCAAGCCACCCTCGGTATATTGGAGCAGATGCCAGGATGTCCAACCCTAACCCCTGGAGAACTGGTGTGCAGGTTTTTGTTCCAGCCTTGCTCAAAACACACCTGATTCAGTTGCTCACCGAGACCTTGTGTAGTCGACTTAACGTTAGAGCAAAGTTGGAATAATAACCTGCATACGATCACAAAACAAGTTATCTGTAGCTACCTTCAGGTTGAATCCACGTATCACCAACAAGTGCACTGACTGTCTACGTTGATACCTGGCCAGCCGGTTAACGTTACGCTATAATCACTAACTATGGGCGGCTAAGCAAGAGCGTGCCAATAAATAGCTCGCTAACCTCACGACTTTCCTCGCTGGGATGGTTTTTACAGGTTGTAGACGTGTTCTTTAATGTGTTGGTGTCTAAACAAGAGAAAATACTAAACAACTTTAGCTGCGTAAAATGACCGGGAAAAGTTTGTTCTCGTTTCCGGTTCCTCTTGAGGTGGTCTAAATCTTCTCCTTCTTCGATGGGGTTGAACGGCGGCTGGCATTCAATGTTAGGGGTGCATTATCGCCACCAGCTGGACGGGGTATTGAATAAGATAATAACAACATTATTGATAACTATTAATAATAATAACAATACAATTTCGGGAAAGAGAGAAAACGATATCATACAAAATAAAAAACGTCAACTAAAAAAAACATTACAAAATAAATTAATATAAATTAAATTAATAAATATATTTATTAATCATACTTATTCAATCACAGTCCACTCCAAAATACTTCCCTGCACAGGATCAGGGGCCTGTGATGGGCTACATTAACCTATGTGGTCTAATCTCGAGGCCATCCTTCCAAATCTCAACTCATAATATGTCAAGATTAGATGAGGAATATGACTTCTATAAATTGTATATCTATACATAATGTATCATTAAGATGAGGAATATGACTTCTAGAAATGGTATATCTATACATAATGTCACTCACTATACAGCATATAGAGGAAACCTCTGTACCCACACAGACACTGGACAACAAGTCAGTTAACCCCTGTACCCACACAGACACTTGACACCAGGTTAGGTAACCCCATATACTGGACACCAAGTCAGTTAACCCCTATACCCACACAGACACTTGATACCAAGTCAGGTAACCCCTGTACCCACACAGACACTTGACACCAGGTTAGGTAACCCCATATACTGGACATCAAGTCAGTTAACCCCTATACCCACACAGACACTTGATACCAAGTCAGGTAACCCCTGTAACCACACATACACTTGATACCAAGTCAGGTAACCCCTGTACCCACACAGATACCTGACACCAAGTCAGTTAACCCCTGTACCCACACAGACACTGGACACCAAGTCAGGGGACTTAGATCGCTGCTTTGTCTAAAACTCAGGTAACTACACCACATGTATTAGTTACCATGTTGAACAGATTAACATCGGGTATCGGGGTAGATACCAATCATTCCCCCTCGTGGTTTTCTACTCCTGTGTTCAGCGTCTCGATCAGGAGACGAGAGAAAAGACTGAGAACACCACGGTCCAAGCGACCTGTGTTGAATTAAAAACGGGAGAGACTGGGAGCTAAGCTTCCACTTGACATGCTGGTGATGTCTTCTAGTTTTGTCAACATTTTGCCTGTTTTTTTGTAACATGAAATAGGTTGATGCTATTGAAGGATTTGTAAAAATGTTTTTAAAGATTATACAGAATGTCGCACCAGCTCTAGTATGCTGAGGAAACTATTAGGATCCACATTATATGATATATCAATGTGTTTTATGATGGCCAGGCGACACAGTTTATGACGTGGCACACAACCATTGGTTGATGGTCGATGCAACATCTGCTCACAGGATCTGGACCAATGAATCCAGTCTCATTGAAGAAGGAGGAAGTCCAGCCAGACATTTCTTCAAAATAAAAGACACCAAAAACTTACTGTAAATTGCTTGGATTTTAAAATGTTTTTTAAAAAGTTCTGTTATATGATATAAACAAAAAAAATCAACAAAATTATATACCATTATATTTATTCAAAGCCTCTTTTGTATTTAATTAATGACATATTACCACAGTGACATTATACCAAAGCTGGTAACACCTGATGTTATTAAAAACCATTCAACTATTTACCGTGTAACTAACGCATTAGCACATTAAAGGTCATTACGTAGCCAAGAGATTAATTAAAGTCAAAATGAATGAATCAACAGAAAGTTAAACCAAGAAGCCTTTATCTAGATCTTCACAGGATTGTCCTGAACTCGAGGCCTTTATCTAGATCTTCACAGGACTGTCCTGAACTCGAGGCCTTTATCTAGATCTTCACAGGACTGTCCTGAACTCGAGGCCTTTGTCTAGATCTTCACAGGACTGTCCTGAACTCGAGGCCTTTATCCAGATCTTCACAGGACTGTCCTGAACTCGAGGCCTTTATCTAGATCTTCACAGGACTGTCCTGAACTCGAGGCCTTTGTCTAGATCTTCACAGGACTGTCCTGAACTCGAGGCCTTTATCCAGATCTTCACAGGACTGTCCTGAACTCGAGGCCTTTGTCTAGATCTTCACAGGACTGTCCTGAACTCGTCAAAGATGAAACTTGGCACGTGGGCCTCGGCCACCTTTAAAGACAGAAAAACAACAACAGATTATTATATGCATGTAAAATGTAATATTCCAGATGAATATCTATAGTATTTTTTTCCCCCCCATGGGTGTTGTTGCTAATCCTAATCTAATCCAATCCAATCCTAATCCTAATCTAAACCTAATCTAGTCCTAATCCAATCCTAATCTAATCCAATCCTAATCTAATCCTAATCTAGTCCTAATCTAGTCCTAATCCTAATCCAATCCTAATCTAATCCTAATCTAGTCCTAATCCTAATCCAATCCTAATCTAATCCAATCCTAATCTAATCCTAATCTAGTCCTAATCCTAATCCAATCCTAATCTAATCCTAATCTAGTCCTAATCCTAATCCAATCCTAATCTAATCCAATCCTAATCCAATCCTAATCCAATCCTAATCCTAATCCAATCCAATCCTAATCCAATCCTAATCTAATCCTAATCTAATCCTAATCTAGTCCTAATCCAATCCTAATCCTAATCCAATCCTAATCTAATCCTACCTTGCGAGGCAGTTTGGTGTAGCGTACGTAATCCTCCAGAAACATCAGAGCTCCCACCACGTCGGACGGCATGTCCGGGATCTTCTGACTGGAAAATAATTATTTACCCAAAAATCTACATCTCATTCCATTTGAAGCAGAATATAATACACATATAATAACACAGTGATCCACAAAATGTACTTCATTTTTTTGCATTCAAATTGTATTTATACAGATTAGCTCTATGGAGATAACGTTTGTTTTTTTGTTGCAGGAAAGAGCTGTTTGAAATAGCAGCCTTGGGCAACGTTCACTAGCACTACATGTGTTAATTTATATATAAATCTGATTTTACTGTGAAATCACTGTCACGCTCTTAAAATTATTGTGTATATGTGAGGTTTTTAAACTGGCAAATCAATCAAATCAATAAATCAATCAATCAATCAATCACTCAATCAACAAATCACTCAATCAACAAATCACTCAATCAACAAATCACTCAATCAACAAATCAATCAATCAAACATACCTGGTGCACTGTTCCATGATGGAGCGTATGAATTGCCCAATGAGAGCCAGGAACTGCTCTGTGTATCTGGAGTGGAACTGCTTCAGCAGAGTGAGCAGGCCAAGAACCAGAGGAGACCAGTCTACCGGGTCGGTGGCTTTCCTGCACGTCATCCCTGGACAAATAGGAGAATACAGCCACTCACATGGTGGGACACAGTCAACATGGGTCAGGACCAGCCAATCACATGGTGGGACACACTCAACATGGGTCAGGACCAGCCAATCACATGGTGGGTACAACCCAACCCCGGTCACCTGCCAGCCAACCCAACCCAACCCCAGTCACCTGCCAGCCAACCCAACCCAACCCCAGTCACCTGCCAGCCAACCCAACCCCAGTCACCTCCCAGCCAACTCAACCCCAGTCACCTGCCAGCCAACCCAACCCAACCCCAGTCACCTGCCAGCCAACCCAACCCAACCCCAGTCACCTGCCAGCCAACCCAACCCCAGTCACCTCCCAGCCAACCCAACCCCAGTCACCCTCCAGCCAACCAAACCCCAGTCACCTCCAACCTCCAACCCCAGTCACCTCCCAGCCAATCCAACCCCAGTCACCTCCAACCCAACCCCAGTCACCTGCCAGCCAACCCAACCCCAGTCACCCGCCAGCCAACCCAACCCCAGTCACCTCCAACCCAACCCCAGTCACCTCCCAGCCAACCCAACCCCAGTCACCTCCAACCCAACCCCAGTCACCTCCCAGCCAACCCAACCCCATTCACCTCCAACGCAACCCCAGTCACCTGCCAGCCAACCCAACCCAAGTCACCCGCTAGCCAACCCAACCCCAGTCACCCTCCAGCCAACCAAACCCCAGTCACCTCCAACCTCCAACCCCAGTCACCTCCCAGCCAATCCAACCCCAGTCACCTCCAACCCAACCCCAGTCACCTGCCAGCCAACCCAACCCCAGTCACCCGCCAGCCAACCCAACCCCAGTCACCTCCAACCCAACCCCAGTCACCTCCCAGCCAACCCAACCCCAGTCACCTCCAACCCAACCCCAGTCACCTCCCAGCCAACCCAACCCCATTCACCTCCAACGCAACCCCAGTCAGCTGCCAGCCAACCCAACCCCAGTCACCCGCCAGCCAACCCAACACCAGTCACCTCCAACCCAACCCCAGTCACCTGCCTGCCAGCCAACCCAACCCAACCCCAGTCACCCGCCAGCCAACCCAACCCCAGTCACCTCCCAGCCAACCCAACCCCAGTCACCTCCAACCCAACCCCAGTCAACTGCCAGCCAACCCAACCCCAGTCACCTCCCAGCCAACCCCAGTCACCTCCCAGCCAACCCAACCCCAGTCACCTCCAACCCAACCCCAGTCACCTGCCAGCCAACCCAACCCCAGTCACCTCCAACCCAACCCCAGTCACCTCCCAGCCAACCCAACCCAGTCACCTGCCAGCCAACCCAACCCCAGTCACCTGCCAGCCAACCCAACCCAACCCCAGTCACCTGCCAGCCAGCCAACCCAACCCAACCCCAGTCACCTGCCAGCCAGCCAACCCAACCCAACCCCAGTCACCTGCCAGCCAACCCAACCCAACCCCAGTCACCTGCCAGCCAACCCAACCCAACCCCAGTCACCTGCCAGTCACCTCCAACCCAACCCCAGTCACCTCCCAGCCAACCCAACCCCAGTCACCTCCAACCCAACCCCAGTCAACTGCCAGCCAACCCAACCCCAGTCACCTCCCAGCCAACCCCAGTCACCTCCAACCCAACCCCAGTCACCTGCCAGCCAACCCAACCCCAGTCACCTCCAACCCAACCCCAGTCACCTCCCAGCCAACCCAACCCAGTCACCCGCCAGCCAACCCAACCCCAGTCACCTGCCAGCCAACCCAACCCAACCCCGGTCACCTGCCAGCCAACCCAACCCCAGTCACCTGCCAGCCAACCCAACCCCAGTCACCTGCCAGCCAACCCAGCCCCAGTCACCTGCCAGCCAACCCAACCCAACCCCAGTCACCTGCCAGCCAACCCAACCCCAGTCACCTGCCAGCCAACCCAACCCCGGTCACCTGCCAGCCAACCCAACCCAACCCCGGTCACCTGCCAGCCAACCCAACCCAACCCAACCCCGGTCACCTGCCAGCCAACCCAACCCAACCCCAGTCACCTGCCAGCCAACCCAACCCAACCCAACCCCGGTCACCTGCCAGCCAACCCAACCCAACCCCGGTCACCTGCCAGCCAACCCAACCAAACCCCAGTCACCTCCAACCCCAGTCACCTCCCAGCCAATCCAACCCCAGTCACCTCCAACCCAACCCCAGTCACCTGCCAGCCAACCCAACCCCAGTCACCCGCCAGCCAACCCAACCCCAGTCACCTCCAACCCAACCCCAGTCACCTCCCAGCCAACCCAACCCCAGTCAACTCCAACCCAACCCCAGTCACCTCCCAGCCAACCCAACCCCATTCACCTCCAACGCAACCCCAGTCACCTGCCAGCCAACCCAACCCCAGTCACCCGCCAGCCAACCCAACACCAGTCACCTCCAACCCAACCCCAGTCACCTGCCTGCCAGCCAACCCAACCCAACCCCAGTCACCCGCCAGCCAACCCAACCCCAGTCACCTCCAACCCAACCCCAGTCACCTCCCAGCCAACCCAACCCCAGTCACCTCCAACCCAACCCCAGTCACCTGCCAGCCAACCCAACCCCAGTCACCTCCAACCCAACCCCAGTCACCTCCCAGCCAACCCAACCCAGTCACCTGCCAGCCAACCCAACCCCAGTCACCTGCCAGCCAACCCAACCCAACCCCAGTCACCTGCAAGCCAGCCAACTCAACCCAACCCCAGTCACCTGCCAGCCAGCCAACCCAACCCAACCCCAGTCACCTGCCAGCCAACCCAACCCAACCCCAGTCACCTGCCAGTCACCTCCAACCCAACCCCAGTCACCTCCCAGCCAACCCAACCCCAGTCACCTCCAACCCAACCCCAGTCAACTGCCAGCCAACCCAACCCCAGTCACCTCCCAGCCAACCCCAGTCACCTCCCAGCCAACCCAACCCCAGTCACCTCCAACCCAACCCCAGTCACCTGCCAGCCAACCCAACCCCAGTCACCTCCAACCCAACCCCAGTCACCTCCCAGCCAACCCAACCCAGTCACCTGCCAGCCAACCCAACCCCAGTCACCCGCCAGCCAACCCAACCCCAGTCACCTGCCAGCCAACCCAACCTCAGTCACCTGCCAGCCAACCCAACCCAACCCCGGTCACCTGCCAGCCAACCCAACCCCAGTCACCTGCCAGTCACCTCCAACCCAACCCCAGTCACCTCCCAGCCAACCCAACCCCAGTCACCTCCAACCCAACCCCAGTCAACTGCCAGCCAACCCAACCCCAGTCACCTCCCAGCCAACCCCAGTCACCTCCCAGCCAACCCAACCCCAGTCACCTGCCAGCCAACCCAACCCCAGTCACCTCCAACCCAACCCCAGTCACCTCCCAGCCAACCCAACCCAGTCACCTGCCAGCCAACCCAACCCCAGTCACCCGCCAGCCAACCCAACCCCAGTCACCTGCCAGCCAACCCAACCCAACCCCGGTCACCTGCCAGCCAACCCAACCCCAGTCACCTGCCAGCCAACCCAACCCCAGTCACCTGCCAGCCAACCCAACCCAACCCCAGTCACCTGCCAGCCAACCCAACCCCAGTCACCTGCCAGCCAACCCAACCCCGGTCACCTGCCAGCCAACCCAACCCAACCCCGGTCACCTGCCAGCCAACCCAACCCAACCCAACCCCGGTCACCTGCCAGCCAACCCAACCCAACCCAACCCCGGTCACCTGCCAGCCAACCCAACCCAACCCCAGTCACCTGCCAGCCAACCCAACCCAACCCCGGTCACCTGCCAGCCAACCCAACCCAACCCAACCCCGGTCACCTGCCAGCCAACCCAACCCAACCCCGGTCACCTGCCAGCCAACCCAACCCAACCCCAGTCACCTGCCAGCCAACCCAGCCCCAGTCACCTGCCAGCCAACCCAACCCAACCCCAGTCACCTGCCAGCCAACCCAACCCCAGTCACCTGCCAGCCAACCCAACCCCGGTCACCTGCCAGCCAACCCAACCCAACCCCGGTCACCTGCCAGCCAACCCAACCCAACCCCGGTTACCTGCCAGCCAACCCAACCCCAGTCACCTGCCAGCCAACCCAACCCAACCCCGGTCACCTGCCAGCCAACCCAACCCAACCCAACCCCGGTCACCTGCCAGCCAACCCAACCCAACCCCGGTCACCTGCCAGCCAACCCAACCCAACCCCAGTCACCTGCCACCCAACCCAACCCCAGTCACCTGCCAGCCAACCCAACCCCAGTCACCTGCCAGCCAACCCAACCCAACCCAAGTCACCTGCCAGCCAACCCAACCCCTGTCACCTGCCAGCCAACCCAACCCAACCCCGGTCACCTGCCAGCCAACCCAACCCAACCCCGGTCACCTGCCAGCCAACCCAACCCAACCCAACCCCGGTCACCTGCCAGCCAACCCAACCCCAGTCACCTGCCAGCCAACCCAACCCCAGTCACCTGCCAGCCAACCCAACCCCAGTCACCTGCCAGCCAACCCAACCCCAGTCACCTGCCAGCCAACCCAACCCCAGTCACCTGCCAGCCAACCCAACCCAACCCCAGTCACCTGCCAGCACACCCAACCCCAGTCACCTGCCAGCCAACCCAACCCAACCCCAGTCACCTGCCAGCCAACCCAACCCAACCCCAGTCACCTGTCAGCCAACCCAACCCAACCCCAGTCACCTGCCAGCCAACCCAACCCAAGTCACCTGCCAGCCAACCCAACCCAACCCAGTCACCTGCCAGCCAACCCAACCCCAGTCACCTGCCAGCCAGCCAACCCAACCCAACCCCAGTCACCTGCCAGCCAGCCAACCCAACCCAACCCCAGTCACCTGCCAGCCAGCCAACCCAACCCAACCCCAGTCACCTGCCAGCCAACCAAACCCAACCCCAGTCACCTGCCAGCCAACCCAACCCAACCCCAGTCACCTGCCAGCCAACCCAACCCCAGTCACCTGCCAGCCAACCCAACCCAACCCCGGTCACCTGCCAGCCAACCCAACCCCAGTCACTCGCCAGCCAACCCAACCCCAGTCACCTGCCAGCCAACCCAACCCCAGTCACCTGCCAGCCAACCCAACCTCAGTCACCTGCCAGCCAACCCAACCTCAGTCACCTGCCAGCCAACCCAACCCAACCCCGGTCACCTGCCAGCCAACCCAACCCCAGTCACCTGCCAGCCAACCCAACCCAACCTCAGTCACCTGCCAGCCAACCCAACCCAACCCCGGTCACCTGCCAGCCAACCCAACCCCAGTCACCTGCCAGTCACCTCCAACCCAACCCCAGTCACCTCCCAGCCAACCCAACCCCAGTCACCTCCAACCCAACCCCAGTCAACTGCCAGCCAACCCAACCCCAGTCACCTCCCAGCCAACCCCAGTCACCTCCCAGCCAACCCAACCCCAGTCACCTGCCAGCCAACCCAACCCCAGTCACCTCCAACCCAACCCCAGTCACCTCCCAGCCAACCCAACCCAGTCACCTGCCAGCCAACCCAACCCCAGTCACCCGCCAGCCAACCCAACCCCAGTCACCTGCCAGCCAACCCAACCCAACCCCGGTCACCTGCCAGCCAACCCAACCCCAGTCACCTGCCAGCCAACCCAACCCCAGTCACCTGCCAGCCAACCCAACCCAACCCCAGTCACCTGCCAGCCAACCCAACCCCAGTCACCTGCCAGCCAACCCAACCCCGGTCACCTGCCAGCCAACCCAACCCAACCCCGGTCACCTGCCAGCCAACACAACCCAACCCAACCCCGGTCACCTGCCAGCCAACCCAACCCAACCCAACCCCGGTCACCTGCCAGCCAACCCAACCCAACCCCAGTCACCTGCCAGCCAACCCAACCCAACCCCGGTCACCTGCCAGCCAACCCAACCCAACCCAACCCCGGTCACCTGCCAGCCAACCCAACCCAACCCCGGTCACCTGCCAGCCAACCCAACCCAACCCCAGTCACCTGCCAGCCAACCCAGCCCCAGTCACCTGCCAGCCAACCCAACCCAACCCCAGTCACCTGCCAGCCAACCCAACCCCAGTCACCTGCCAGCCAACCCAACCCCGGTCACCTGCCAGCCAACCCAACCCAACCCCGGTCACCTGCCAGCCAACCCAACCCAACCCCGGTTACCTGCCAGCCAACCCAACCCCAGTCACCTGCCAGCCAACCCAACCCAACCCCGGTCACCTGCCAGCCAACCCAACCCAACCCAACCCCGGTCACCTGCCAGCCAACCCAACCCAACCCCGGTCACCTGCCAGCCAACCCAACCCAACCCCAGTCACCTGCCACCCAACCCAACCCCAGTCACCTGCCAGCCAACCCAACCCCAGTCACCTGCCAGCCAACCCAACCCAACCCAAGTCACCTGCCAGCCAACCCAACCCCTGTCACCTGCCAGCCAACCCAACCCAACCCCGGTCACCTGCCAGCCAACCCAACCCAACCCCGGTCACCTGCCAGCCAACCCAACCCAACCCAACCCCGGTCACCTGCCAGCCAACCCAACCCCAGTCACCTGCCAGCCAACCCAACCCCAGTCACCTGCCAGCCAACCCAACCCCAGTCACCTGCCAGCCAACCCAACCCCAGTCACCTGCCAGCCAACCCAACCCAACCCCAGTCACCTGCCAGCACACCCAACCCCAGTCACCTGCCAGCCAACCCAACCCAACCCCAGTCACCTGCCAGCCAACCCAACCCAACCCCAGTCACCTGTCAGCCAACCCAACCCAACCCCAGTCACCTGCCAGCCAACCCAACCCAAGTCACCTGCCAGCCAACCCAACCCAACCCAGTCACCTGCCAGCCAACCCAACCCCAGTCACCTGCCAGCCAGCCAACCCAACCCAACCCCAGTCACCTGCCAGCCAGCCAACCCAACCCAACCCCAGTCACCTGCCAGCCAGCCAACCCAACCCCAGTCACCCCCCAGCCAACCAAACCCAACCCCAGTCACCTGCCAGCCAACCCAACCCAACCCCAGTCACCTGCCAGCCAACCCAACCCCAGTCACCTGCCAGCCAACCCAACCCAACCCCGGTCACCTGCCAGCCAACCCAACCCCAGTCACTCGCCAGCCAACCCAACCCCAGTCACCTGCCAGCCAACCCAACCCCAGTCACCTGCCAGCCAACCCAACCTCAGTCACCTGCCAGCCAACCCAACCTCAGTCACCTGCCAGCCAACCCAACCCAACCCCGGTCACCTGCCAGCCAACCCAACCCCAGTCACCTGCCAGCCAACCCAACCCCAGTCACCTGCCAGCCAACCCAACCCCAGTCACCTGCCAGCCAACCCAACCCCAGTCACCTGCCAGCCAGCCAACCCAACCCCAGTCACCTGCCAGCCAACCCAACCCAACCCCAGTCACCTGCCAGCCAACCCAACCCAACCCCAGTCACCTGCCAGCCAACCCAACCCAACCCCAGTCACCTGCCAGCCAACCCAACCCAACCCCAGTCACCTGCCAGCCAACCCAACCCAACCCCAGTCACCTGCCAGCCAACCCAACCCAAGTCACCTGCCAGCCAACCCAACCCAACCCCGGTCACCTGCCAGCCAACCCAACCCAACCCCAGTCACCCGCCAGCCAACCCAACCCCAGTCACCTGCCAGCCAACCCAACCCCAGTCACCTGCCAGCCAGCCAACCCAACCCCAGTCACCTGCCAGCCAACCCAACCCAACCCCGGTCACCTGCCAGCCAACCCAACCCAACCCCGGTCACCTGCCAGCCAACCCAACCCAACCCCAGTCACCCGCCAGCCAACCCAACCCCAGTCACCTGCCAGCCAACCCAACCCCAGTCACCTGCCAGCCAACCCAACCCAACCCCAGTCACCTGCCAGCCAGCCAACCCAACCCCAGTCACCTGCCAGCCAACCCAACCCAACCCCAGTCACCTGCCAGCCAACCCAACCAAAGTCACCTGCCAGCCAACCCAACCAAAGTCACCTGCCAGCCAACCCAACTCAACCCCGGTCACCTGCCAGCCAACCCAACCCAACCCAACCCCAGTCACCTGCCAGCCAACCCAACCCAACCCCAGTCACCTGCCAGCCAACCCAACCCAACCCCGGTCACCTGCCAGCCAACTCAACCCAACCCCAGTCACCTGCCAGCCAACACAACCAAACCCCAGTCACCTGCCAGCCAGCCAACCCAACCCAACCCCAGTCACCTGCCAGCCAACCCAACCCCAGTCACCTGCCAGCCAACCCAACCTCAGTCACCTGCCAGCCAGCCAACACAACCCAACCCCGGTCACCTGCCAGCCAACCCAACCCAACCCAACCCCGGTCACCTGCCAGCCAACCCAACCCAACCCCAGTCACCCGCCAGCCAACCCAACCCCAGTCACCCGCCAGCCAACCCAACCCCAGTCACCTCCAACCCAACCCCAGTCACCTCCAACCCAACCCCAGTCACCTCCCAGCCAACCCAACCCCAGTCACCTCCAACCCAACCCCAGTCACCTCCCAGCCAACCCAACCCAAGTCACCTCCAACCCAACCCCAGTCAACTGCCAGCCAACCCAACCCCAGTCACCTCCCAGCCAACCCCAGTCACCTACCAGCCAACCCAACCCCAGTCACCTGCCAGCCAACCCAACCCCAGTCACCTCCAACCCAACCCCAGTCACCTCCCAGCCAACCCAACCCAGTCACCTGCCAGCCAACCCAACCCCAGTCACCTGCCAGCCAACCCAACCCAACCCCAGTCACCTGCCAGCCAGCCAACCCAACCCAACCCCAGTCACCTGCCAGCCAGCCAACCCAACCCAACCCCAGTCACCTGCCAGCCAACCCAACCCAACCCCAGTCACCTGCCAGCCAGCCAACCCAACCCCAGTCACCTGCCAGCCAACCCAACCCAACCCCAGTCACCTGCCAGCCAACCCAACCCAACCCCAGTCACCTGCCAGCCAACCCAACCCAACCCAACCCCGGTCACCCGCCAGCCAACCCAACCCCAGTCACCCGCCAGCCAACCCAACCCGAGTCACCTGCCAGCCAACCCAACCTCAGTCACCTGCCAGCCAACCCAACCCCGGTCACCTGCCAGCCAACCCAACCCCAGTCACCTGCCAGCCAACCCAACCCCAGTCACCTGCCAGCCAACCCAGCCCCAGTCACCTGCCAGCCAACCCAGCCCCAGTCACCTGCCAGCCAACCCAACCCAACCCCAGTCACCTGCCAGCCAACCCAACCCCAGTCACCTGCCAGCCAACCCAACCCAACCCCGGTCACCTGCCAGCCAACCCAACCCAACCCAACCCCGGTCACCTGCCAGCCAACACAACCCAACCCAACCCCGGTCACCTGCCAGCCAACCCAACCCAACCCCAGTCACCTGCCAGCCAACCCAACCCAACCCAACCCCGGTCACCTGCCAGCCAACCCAACCCAACCCCGGTCACCTGCCAGCCAACCCAACCCAACCCCAGTCACCTGCCAGCCAACCCAACCCTACCCCAGTCACCTGCCAGCCAACCCAACCCCAGTCACCTGCCAGCCAACCCAACCCCAGTCACCTGCCAGCCAACCCAACCCAACCCCAGTCACCTGCCAGCCAACCCAACCCAAGTCACCTGCCAGCCAACCCAACCCCTGTCACCTGCCAGCCAACCCAACCCAACCCCGGTCACCTGCCAGCCAACCCAACCCCAGTCACCTGCCAGCCAACCCAACCCCAGTCACCTGCCAGCCAACCCAACCCCAGTCACCTGCCAGCCAACCCAACCCAACCCCAGTCACCTGCCAGCACACCCAACCCCAGTCACCTGCCAGCCAACCCAACCCAACCCCGGTCACCTGCCAGCCAACCCAACCCAACCCCAGTCACCTGTCAGCCAACCCAACCCAACCCCAGTCACCTGCCAGCCAACCCAAGTCACCTGCCAGCCAACCCAACCCAAGTCACCTGCCAGCCAACCCAACCCCAGTCACCTGCCAGCCAACCCAACCCCAGTCACCTGCCAGCCAGCCAACCCAACCCAACCCCAGTCACCTGCCAGCCAGCCAACCAGACCCAACCCCAGTCACCTGCCAGCCAGCCAACCCAACCCAACCCCAGTCACCTGCCAGCCAACCAAACCCAACCCCAGTCACCTGCCAGCCAACCCAACCCAACCCCAGTCACCTGCCAGCCAACCCAACCCCAGTCACCTGCCAGCCAACCCAACCCCAGTCACCTGCCAGCCAACCCAACCCAACCCCGGTCACCTGCCAGCCAACCCAACCCCAGTCACCCGCCAGCCAACCCAACCCCAGTCACCTGCCAGCCAACCCAACCCCGGTCACCTGCCAGCCAACCCAACCCCAGTCACCTGCCAGCCAACCCAACCCCAGTCACCTGCCAGCCAACCCAACCCCAGTCACCTGCCAGCCAACCCAACCCAACCCCAGTCACCTGCCAGCCAGCCAACCCAACCCCAGTCACCTGCCAGCCAACCCAACCCAACCCCAGTCACCTGCCAGCCAACCCAACCCCAGTCACCTGCCAGCCAACCCAACCCAACCCCAGTCACCTGCCAGCCAACCCAACCCAAGTCACCTGCCAGCCAACCCAACCCAACCCCGGTCACCTGCCAGCCAACCCAACCCAACCCCAGTCACCCGCCAGCCAACCCAACCCCAGTCACCTGCCAGCCAACCCAACCCAACCCCAGTCACCTGCCAGCCAGCCAACCCAACCCCAGTCACCTGCCAGCCAACCCAACCCAACCCCAGTCACCTGCCAGCCAACCCAACCAGTCACCTGCCAGCCAACCCAACCCAACCCCGGTCACCCCAACCCCGGTCACCTGCCAGCCAACCCAACCCAACCCCGGTCACCTGCCAGCCAACCCAACCCAACCCCAGTCACCCGCCAGCCAACCCAACCCCAGTCACCTGCCAGCCAACCCAACCCCAGTCACCTGCCAGCCAACCCAACCCAACCCAACCCCGGTCACCTGCCAGCCAACCCAACCCAAGTCACCTGCCAGCCAACCCAACCCCAGTCACCTGCCACCCAACCCAACCCCAGTCACCTGCCAGCCAACCCAACCCCAGTCACCTGCCAGCCAACCCAACCCCAGTCACCTGCCAGCCAACCCAACCCAACCCCAGTCACCTGCCAGCCAGCCAACCCAACCCAAGTCACCTGCCAGCCAACCCAACCCAACCCCGGTCACCTGCCAGCCAACCCAACCCAACCCCGGTCACCTGCCAGCCAACCCAACCCCAGTCACCTGCCAGCCAACCCAACCCCAGTCACCTGCCAGCCAACCCAACCCCAGTCACCTGCCAGCCAACCCAACCCAACCCCAGTCACCTGCCAGCCAGCCAACCCAACCCCAGTCACCCGCCAGCCAACCCAACCCCAGTCACCTGCCAGCCAACCCAACCCCAGTCACCTGCCAGCCAACCCAACCCAACCCCAGTCACCTGCCAGCCAGCCAACCCAACCCCAGTCACCTGCCAGCCAACCCAACCCAACCCCAGTCACCTGCCAGCCAACCCAACCAAAGTCACCTGCCAGCCAACCCAACCCAACCCCGGTCACCTGCCAGCCAACCCAACCCAACCCCGGTCACCTGCCAGCCAACCCAACCCAACCCCAGTCACCCGCCAGCCAACCCAACCCCAGTCACCTGCCAGCCAACCCAACCCCAGTCACCTGCCAGCCAACCCAACCCCAGTCACCTGCCAGCCAACCCAACCCAACCCAAGTCACCTGCCAGCCAACCCAACCCAAGTCACCTGCCAGCCAACCCAACCCAACCCCAGTCACCTGCCACCCAACCCAACCCCAGTCACCTGCCAGCCAACCCAACCCCAGTCACCTGCCAGCCAACCCAACCCAACCCCAGTCACCTGCCAGCCAGCCAGCCAACCCAACCCAACCCCAGTCACCTGCCAGCCAACCCAACCCAAGTCACCTGCCAGCCAACCCAACCCAACCCCGGTCACCTGCCAGCCAACCCAACCCAACCCCGGTCACCTGCCAGCCAACCCAACCCAACCCCGGTCACCTGCCAGCCAACCCAACCCCAGTCACCTGCCAGCCAACCCAACCCCAGTCACCTGCCAGCCAACCCAACCCCAGTCACCTGCCAGCCAACCCAACCCAACCCCAGTCACCTGCCAGCACACCCAACCCCAGTACCTGCCAGCCAACCCAACCCAACCCTGGTCACCTGCCAGCCAACCCAACCCAACCCCAGTCACCTGTCAGCCAACCCAACCCAACCCCAGTCACCTGCCAGCCAACCCAACCCAACCAAGTCACCTGCCAGCCAACCCAACCCAACCCAGTCACCTGCCAGCCAACCCAACCCCAGTCACCTGCCAGCCAGCCAACCCAACCCAACCCCAGTCACCTGACAGCCAGCCAACCCAACCCAACCCCAGTCACCTGCCAGCCAACCCAACCCCAGTCACCTGCCAGCCAACCAAACCCAACCCCAGTCACCTGCCAGCCAACCCAACCCAACCCCAGTCACCTGCCAGCCAACCCAACCCCAGTCACCTGCCAGCCAACCCAACCCAACCCCGGTCACCTGCCAGCCAACCCAACCCCAGTCACCCGCCAGCCAACCCAACCCCAGTCACCCGCCAGCCAATCCAACCCCAGTCACCTGCCAGCCAACCCAACCTCAGTCACCTGCCAGCCAACCCAACCTCAGTCACCTGCCAGCCAACCCAACCCAACCCCGGTCACCTGCCAGCCAACCCAACCCCAGTCACCTGCCAGCCAACCCAACCCCAGTCACCTGCAAGCCAACCCAACCCCAGTCACCTGCCAGCCAACCCAACCCAACCCCAGTCACCTGCCAGCCAGCCAACCCAACCCCAGTCACCTGCCAGCCAACCCAACCCAACCCCAGTCACCTGCCAGCCAACCCAACCCCAGTCACCTGCCAGCCAACCCAACCCAACCCCAGTCACCTGCCAGCCAACCCAACCCAACCCCAGTCACCTGCCAGCCAACCCAACCCAAGTCACCTGCCAGCCAACCCAACCCAACCCGGTCACCTGCCAGCCAACCCAACCCAACCCCGGTCACCTGCCAGCCAACCCAACCCAACCCCAGTCACCTGCCAGCCAACCCAACCCCAGTCACCTGCCAGCCAACCCAACCCAACCCCAGTCACCTGCCAGCCAGCCAACCCAACCCCAGTCACCTGCCAGCCAACCCAACCCAACCCCAGTCACCTGCCAGCCAACCCAACCAGTCACCTGCCAGCCAACCCAACCCAACCCCGGTCACCCCAACCCCGGTCACCTGCCAGCCAACCCAACCCAACCCGGTCACCTGCCAGCCAACCCAACCCAACCCCGGTCACCTGCCAGCCAACCCAACCCAACCCCAGTCACCTGCCAGCCAACCCAACCCCAGTCACCTGCCAGCCAACCCAACCCAACCCCAGTCACCTGCCAGCCAACCCAACCCAACCCCAGTCACCCGCCAGCCAACCCAACCCCAGTCACCTGCCAGCCAACCCAACCCCAGTCACCTGCCAGCCAACCCAACCCAACCCAACCCCGGTCACCTGCCAGCCAACCCAACCCAAGTCACCTGCCAGCCAACCCAACCCAACCCCAGTCACCTGCCACCCAACCCAACCCCAGTCACCTGCCAGCCAACCCAACCCCAGTCACCTGCCAGCCAACCCAACCCCAGTCACCTGCCAGCCAACCCAACCCAACCCCAGTCACCTGCCAGCCAGCCAACCCAACCCAAGTCACCTGCCAGCCAACCCAACCCAACCCCGGTCACCTGCCAGCCAACCCAACCCAACCCCGGTCACCTGCCAGCCAACCCAACCCCAGTCACCTGCCAGCCAACCCAACCCCAGTCACCTGCCAGCCAACCCAACCCCAGTCACCTGCCAGCCAACCCAACCCAACCCCAGTCACCTGCCAGCCAGCCAACCCAACCCCAGTCACCCGCCAGCCAACCCAACCCCAGTCACCTGCCAGCCAACCCAACCCCAGTCACCTGCCAGCCAACCCAACCCAACCCCAGTCACCTGCCAGCCAGCCAACCCAACCCCAGTCACCTGCCAGCCAACCCAACCCAACCCCAGTCACCTGCCAGCCAACCCAACCCAACCCCGGTCACCTGCCAGCCAACCCAACCCAACCCCGGTCACCTGCCAGCCAACCCAACCCAACCCCGGTCACCTGCCAGCCAACCCAACCCAACCCCAGTCACCCGCCAGCCAACCCAACCCCAGTCACCTGCCAGCCAACCCAACCCCAGTCACCTGCCAGCCAACCCAACCCAACCCAAGTCACCTGCCAGCCAACCCAACCCAAGTCACCTGCCAGCCAACCCAACCCAACCCCAGTCACCTGCCACCCAACCCAACCCCAGTCACCTGCCAGCCAACCCAACCCCAGTCACCTGCCAGCCAACCCAACCCAACCCCAGTCACCTGCCAGCCAGCCAGCCAACCCAACCCAACCCCAGTCACCTGCCAGCCAACCCAACCCAAGTCACCTGCCAGCCAACCCAACCCAACCCCGGTCACCTGCCAGCCAACCCAACCCAACCCCGGTCACCTGCCAGCCAACCCAACCCCAGTCACCTGCCAGCCAACCCAACCCCAGTCACCTGCCAGCCAACCCAACCCCAGTCACCTGCCAGCCAACCCAACCCAACCCCAGTCACCTGCCAGCACACCCAACCCCAGTCACCTGCCAGCCAACCCAACCCAACCCCAGTCACCTGCCAGCCAACCCAACCCCAGTCACCTGCCAGCCAACCCAACCCAACCCCAGTCACCTGCCAGCCAACCCAACCCAACCCCAGTCACCTGCCAGCCAACCCAACCCAAGTCACCTGCCAGCCAACCCAACCCAACCCGGTCACCTGCCAGCCAACCCAACCCAACCCCAGTCACCCGCCAGCCAACCCAACCCCAGTCACCTGCCAGCCAACCCAACCCCAGTCACCTGCCAGCCAACCCAACCCAACCCCAGTCACCTGCCAGCCACCCAACCCAACCCCAGTCACCTGCCAGCCAACCCAACCAAAGTCACCTGCCAGCCAACCCAACCCAACCCCGGTCACCTGCCAGCCAACCCAACCCAACCCCGGTCACCTGCCAGCCAACCCAACCCAACCCCAGTCACCCGCCAGCCAACCCAACCCCAGTCACCTGCCAGCCAACCCATCCCCAGTCACCTGCCAGCCAACCCAACCCAACCCCAGTCACCTGCCAGCCAACCCAACCCAAGTCACCTGCCAGCCAACCCAACCCAACCCCAGTCACCTGCCAGCCAACCCAACCAAAGTCACCTGCCAGCCAACCCAACCAAAGTCACCTGCCAGCCAACCCAACCCAACCCCGGTCACCTGCCAGCCAACCCAACCCAACCCAACCCCGGTCACCTGCCAGCCAACCCAACCCAACCCCGGTCACCTGCCAGCCATGGTCCCATCAATATTGCGCCCTATAGGCAATATCAAATGAGCAAAAATAACTTAAGAAATAGGTTAAAATTACCAGTGATTCTCAGTTGACCCATTTTATTAGGCTATCTGTATTACTGGGCTAGATCAGCCAATATGGACTATCTGTATTACTGGGCTGGATCAGCCAATATGGACTATCTGTTTTACTGGGCTAGATCAGCCAATATGGACTATCTGTATTACTGGGCTAGATCAGCTAATATGGTAGATGGTTATATTAGGCTATCTGTATTACTGGGCTAGATCAGCCAACATGGTAGATGGTTATATTAGGCTATCTGTATTACTGGGCTAGATCAGCCAACATGGTAGATGGTTATATTAGACTATCTGTATTACTGGGCTAGATCAGCCAATATGGTAGATGGTTATATTAGACTATCTGTATTACTGGGCTAGATCAGCCAATATGGACTATCTGTATTACTGGGCTAGATCAGCCAATATGGTAGATGGTTATCTTAGACTATCTGTATTACTGGGCTGGATCAGCCAATATGGACTATCTGTATTACTGGGCTAGATCAGCCAATATGGTAGATGGTTATATTAGACTATCTGTTTTACTGGGCTAGATCAGCCAATATGGACTATCTGTATTACTGGGCTAGATCAGCCAATATGGTAGATGGTTATATTAGGCTATCTGTATTACTGGGCTGGATCAGCCAATATGGACTATCTGTATTACTGGGCTAGATCAGCCAACATGGTAGATGTAGCTGGAAGACAGCAGAGATTGAGAGACTTGTCCTTTGTCTACAGCTGTTTTTATAGTCTACCTACTAGGAGTGGGACGATCTCTACAGCTGTTTAAATAGTCTACCTTCTAGGAGTGGGACGATCTCTACAGCTGTTTAAATAGTCTACCTTTTAGGAGTGGGACGATCTCTACAGCTGTTTAAATAGTCTACCTTCTAGGAGTGGGACGATCTCTACAGCTGTTTAAATAGTCTACCTTCTAGGAGTGGGACGATCTCTACAGCTGTTTAAATAGTCTACCTTCTAGGAGTGGGACGATCTCTACAGCTGTTTAAATAGTCTACCTTCTAGGAGTGGGACGATCTCTACAGCTGTTTAAATAGTCTACCTTTCAGGAGTGGGACGATCTCTACAGCTGTTTAAATAGTCTACCTTCTAGGAGTGGGACGATCTCTACAGCTGTTTAAATAGTCTACCTTCTAGGAGTGGGACGATCTCTACAGCTGTTTAAATAGTCTACCTTCTAGGAGTGGGACGATCTCTACAGCTGTTTAAATAGTCTACCTTCTAGGAGTGGGACGATCTCTACAGCTGTTTAAATAGCCTACCTTCTAGGAGTGGGACGATCTCTACAGTTGTTTTTATAGTCTACCTTCTAGGAGTGGGACGATCTCTACAGTTGTTTTTATAGTCTACCTTCTAGGAGTGGGACGATCTCACGTCCAACTAGGACGATTTTCAGATCGAGAAATATGGGTGACTAATATTTATTTCAAGGCAATGTAGACTAATTATATTTAAATAAATGTCATATTTAAGTGAACTACCATGTGATTATCTGCCTATGTAGACAGCCTTCTCCATTTCAATGAGACCACACATACTAGACGCACTCTCAGGCCCAACTAGGACTAGACGCACTCTCACGCCCAACTAGGACTAGACGCACTCTCAGGCCCAACTAGGACTAGACGCACTCTCAGGCCCAACTAGGACTAGACGCACTCTCACGCCCAACTAGGACTAGACGCACTCTCACGCCCAACTAGGACTAGACGCACTCTCACGCCCAACTAGGACTAGACGCACTCTCAGGCCCAACTAGGACTAGACGCACTCTCACGCCCAACTAGGACTAGACGCACTCTCACGCCCAACTAGGACTAGACGCACTCTCACGCCCAACTAGGACTAGACGCACTCTCACGCCCAACTAGGACTAGACGCACTCTCACGCCCAACTAGGACTAGACGCACTCTCACGCCCAACTAGGACTAGACGCACTCTCAGGCCCAACTAGGACTAGACGCACTCTCACGCCCAACTAGGACTAGACGCACTCTCACGCCCAACTAGGACTAGACGCACTCTCACGCCCAACTAGGACTAGACGCACTCTCACGCCCAACTAGGACTAGACGCACTCTCACGCCCAACTAGGACTAGACGCACTCTCACGCCCAACTAGGACTAGACGCACTCTCACGCCCAACTAGGACTAGACGCACTCTCACGCCCAACTAGGACTAGACGCACTCTCACGCCCAACTAGGACTAGACGCACTCTCACGCCCAACTAGGACTAGACGCACTCTCAGGCCCAACTAGGACTAGACACACTCTCAGGCCCAACTAGGACTAGACGCACTCTCACGCCCAACTAGGACTAGACGCACTCTCACGCCCAACTAGGACTAGACACACTCTCAGGCCCAACTAGGACTAGACACACTCTCAGGCCCAACTAGGACTAGACGCACTCTCACGCCCAACTAGGACTAGACGCACTCTCACGCCCAACTAGGACTAGACGCACTCTCAGGCCCAACTAGGACTAGACGCACTCTCACGCCCAACTAGGACTAGACGCACTCTCACGCCCAACTAGGACTAGACGCACTCTCACGCCCAACTAGGACTAGACACACTCTCAGGCCCAACTAGGACTAGACGCACTCTCACGCCCAACTAGGACTAGACGCACTCTCACGCCCAACTAGGACTAGACACACTCTCACGCCCAACTAGGACTAGACGCACTCTCAGGCCCAACTAGGACTAGACGCACTCTCACGCCCAACTAGGACTAGACGCACTCTCACGCCCAACTAGGACTAGACGCACTCTCACGCCCAACTAGGACTAGACGCACTCTCACGCCCAACTAGGACTAGACGCACTCTCACGCCCAACTAGGACTAGACGCACTCTCACGCCCAACTAGGACTAGACGCACTCTCACGCCCAACTAGGACTAGACGCACTCTCACGCCCAACTAGGACTAGACGCACTCTCACGCCCAACTAGGACTAGACGCACTCTCACGCCCAACTAGGACTAGACGCACTCTCAGGCCCAACTAGGACTAGACACACTCTCAGGCCCAACTAGGACTAGACGCACTCTCACGCCCAACTAGGACTAGACGCACTCTCACGCCCAACTAGGACTAGACACACTCTCACGCCCAACTAGGACTAGACGCACTCTCACGCCCAACTAGGACTAGACGCACTCTCAGGCCCAACTAGGACTAGACGCACTCTCAGGCCCAACTAGGACTAGACGCACTCTCACGCCCAACTAGGACTAGACGCACTCTCACGCCCAACTAGGACTAGACACACTCTCACGCCCAACTAGGACTAGACGCACTCTCACGCCCAACTAGGACTAGACACACTCTCACGCCCAACTAGGACTAGACGCACTCTCACGCCCAACTAGGACTAGACGCACTCTCACGCCCAACTAGGACTAGACGCACTCTCACGCCCAACTAGGACTAGACACACTCTCACGCCCAACTAGGACTAGACGCACTCTCACGCCCAACTAGGACTAGACGCACTCTCACGCCCAACTAGGACTAGACGCACTCTCACGCCCAACTAGGACTAGACGCACTCTCACGCCCAACTAGGACTAGACGCACTCTCACGTCCAACTAGGACTAGACGCACTCTCACGCCCAAATAGGACTAGACGCACTCTCACGCCCAAATAGGACTAGACGCACTCTCAGGCCCAACTAGGACTAGACGCACTCTCACGCCCAACTAGGACTAGACGCACTCTCACGCCCAACTAGGACTAGACGCACTCTCACGCCCAAATAGGACTAGACGCACTCACGCCCAACTAGGACTAGACGCACTCTCACGCCCAAATAGGACTAGACGCACTCTCACGCCCAAATAGGACTAGACGCACTCTCACGCCCAAATAGGACTAGACGCACTCTCACGCCCAACTAGGACTAGACGCACTCTCACGCCCAAATAGGACTAGACGCACTCTCACGCCCAAATAGGACTAGACTACTGAAGTTGAAGCAGAGAAATCTGAGCGTGTGAATAATATAAACAATTATGTTATTTTAATACAATAGGTAGGGTAACACATACAAAGAAGAAAGATTCATGTTTACAAATAATCTGTAGGACAATAAAAACATTTTAATCCCAAAATGTGTCTGTCTGACCTCCCACAGCATGAAAAACATAGACAACGTTGCAATGATCTCTGTCAGGACCCACGGGAACCCAGCCCTCTACCTGGTACCTACTACCATCAGAACCCAGGGGAACCCAGCCCTCTACCTGGTACCTACTACCATCAGGACCCAGGGGAACCCAGCCCTCTACCTGGTACCTACTACCATCAGGACCCAGGGGAACCCAGCCCTCTACCTGGTACCTACTACCATCAGGACCCAGGGGAACCCAGCCCTCTACCTGGTACCTACTACCATCAGAACCCAGGGGAACCCAGCCCTCTACCTGGTACCTACTACCATCAGGACCCAGGGGAACCCAGCCCTCTACCTGGTACCCACTACCATCAGGACCCAGGGGAACCCAGCCCTCTACCTGGTACCTACTACCATCAGGACCCGCGGGAACCCAGCCCTCTACCTGGTACCCACTACCATCAGGACCCAGGAGAACCCAGCCCTCTACCTGGTACCCACTACCATCAGGACCCAGGGGAACCCAGCCCTCTACCTGGTACCTACTACCATCAGGACCCAGGGGAACCCAGCCCTCTACCTGGTACCTACTACCATCAGGACCCAGGGGAACACAGCCCTATACCTGGTACCTAAAACCATACCATTTTTAAAGATACTTAAATATTCTGTCTTGTCCATTCACCCTCTGAATGGCAAACATTCACAATCCATGTCTCAATTGTTTCAAGGCTTAAAAATCTCCTCCCCTTCATCTACACTGATGGAAATGGATTTAACAAGTGACATCAATAAGGGATCATATCTTTCACCTGGATTCACCTGGTGAGTCGATGTCATGGAAACAGCAGGTGTCCTTAATGTTTTGTACACTCAGTGTATTTGTCATTATGATGGTGAAAAATTGAATTTCTCCTGCAACCATCAATAAAGTTGATTCAAACTGACCTTGATTTCCCTTGTGAGTATCAATAAAGTTGACCATAACTCACCTTGGTTTTTGCTGTACTGCAGTTTAGGCAGCTGAGCGATGATGAAGAGGAAGTTGACGATAGGAAAGTAAGGCAGGCGCTTGGTTGTAATGTAGATCTACAACATATAGAACAGGTGACGTAAGGGAGGCGCTTGGTTGTAATGTAGATCTACAACATATAGAACAGGTGACGTAAGGCAGGCGCTTGGTTGTAATGTAGATCTACAACATATAGAACAGGTGACGTAAGGCAGGCGCTTGGTTGTAATGTAGATCTACAACATATAGAACAGGTGCAGTAAGGGAGGCGCTGGGTTGTAACGTAGATCTACAACATATAGAACAGGTGACGTAAGGCAGGCGCTGGGTTGTAATGTAGATCTACAACATATAGAACAGGTGACGTAAGGGAGGCGCTTGGTTGTAATGTAGATCTACAACATATAGAACAGGTGACGTAAGGCAGGCGCTGGGTTGTAATGTAGATCTACAACATATAGAACAGGTGACGTAAGGCAGGCGCTCGGTTGTAATGTAGATCTACAACATATAGAACAGGTGACGTAAGGCAGGCGCTGGGTTGTAACGTAGATCTACAACATATAGAACAGGTGACGTAAGGCAGGCGCTCGGTTGTAATGTAGATCTACAACATATAGAACAGGTGCAGTAAGGGAGGTGCTAAGTTGGGATGTAGACCTACAACATGAACAAACAACTCCAATCAACACTCAGCAGCAGGTTAGTTTCAATCAGCTGTTGTACAAAATCCTATAAAACATTTGACTTCACTGGGGCTTCAAGGTAAGATCTTCACAGGACTGTCCTGAACTCGGACTGTCCTGACTGTCCTGAACATCTTTGAAAACAGAACATTGAGCACACACACACATGCAATCTCCATAGACAAACATTGCCCAGTGACTCAACGTGGCATCGTCATAGGATGCCACCCTTCTAACAAGTCCGGTGTCCACATACTTTTGGTCATGTAGTGTACCTTGTTGAGTGGGTTGTGTATCCCTGTAGTAGTAGTAGTAGTAGTAGCAGTAATAGTAATTAGAAGCCAGACCTTGTTGAGTGGGTTGTGAATGTAGTAGTTGTAGTAGTAGTAGTAGTAGTAGTAGTAGTAATTAAAGCCAGACCTTGTTGAGTGGGTTGTGAATCCCTGTAGTAGTAGTAGCAGTAGTAGTAGTAGTAGTAGTAGTAGTAGTAGTAGTAGTAGTAGTAGTAGTAGTAGTAGTAATTAAAGCCAGACCTTGTTGAGTGGGTTGTGAATGCCTGCTGCCTCCAGAGAGGCTGTGATCTCATACAGCAGGTTGTTGTCCTCCTTGGGGTATGGAAGGCTGGGGTCCTGGTAGTGGGCTTCTATATCAGCCAGTAGAGACCTACAGTAGATACAGCAGACACCTGACTGTTCAACACACCCTTTAAAATGACAGACACAAATTATTTTAGTGACATTACTTTACCGGGTTCACACTCTTAGGCCGAGTTTACACACGCAGACAAATTCTGATCTTTTGCCCAATTACAGGTAAAAGAGCTGATCCGATTGGTCAAAAGACCAATTGGTGGAAAAAAGAGCTGATCCGATTGGTCAAAATACCAAATAGTGGTAAAAGAGCTGATCCGATTGGTCAAAATACCAATTAGTGGTAAAAGAGCTGATCCGATTGGTCAAAAGACCAATTAGTGGTAAAAGAACTGATCCGATTGGTCAAAAGACCAATTAGTAGAAACATATATGTTAGAAAAAAATATGTTATGACGTTTCCATGTCTACTGATAAGAAATTCCATGACAACGGCCATCCCTTTTCATGACAAGCAACAATCACTCTTTCCATTTCAAATGAACAGTAGCCTTTTACTTTTAAAGCCTGCAGGTACAGTGGAGAGAACAAGCATTTGATGTATGCAATAAAATGCAAATTAATTACTTTTTAAAAAATCATACAATGTGATTTTCTGGGATTTTTGTTTTAGATTCCGTCTCTCACAGTTGAAGTGTACCTATGATAAAAAATTACAGACCTCTACATGCTTTGTAAGTAGGAAAACCTGCAAAATCGGCAGTGTATCAAATACTTGTTCTCCCCACTGTATATCGTCCTTTAATAAGCATGTACGAGCCTTCATAACGTCTTATAACGAGACTTATAAATATGTCATGTCTCTCCATGCATCCTCTCAGATGGGGCCACTGACTTGTTGAGGTTTTCCAGAGCAGCAGCGAGGTGTTTGGAGTCAAACTTGCAGGAGTAGTTCAACTCGTTGGCGATCTGTTGCCTCAGGATCTGCATCTGACCAACCTGAGGAAAAACCAACCCGTGTCACTTCCACACAGGGATTGAAACCCCCCTGGTCTCCCCGGTTGGGGGAGGAGGGTATAGACCTCGGAGAAACTTCTAGAATTTTCTTTGATCTCCCTTTCTGTCTGTATACTGCAATTCAGCGTTTAGCTGGGAATGTGTAGAAGACAGCTCAACTTGTAATAAACCTCGAGGTGCACAGCTGAAGTCGGAAGTTTACATACACTTAGGTTGGAGTCATTAAAACTCGTTTTTCAACCACTCCACAAATGTATTGTTAAACAAACTATAGTTTTGGCAAGTCGGTTAGGACATCTACTTCGTGCTTGACAAGTCATTTTTCCAACAATTGTTTACAGACAGATTATTTCACATGTATTACAATTCCAGAGGGTCAGAAGTTAACATACATTTAGTTGACTGTGCCTTTAAACAGCTTGGGAAATGATGTCACGGCTTTAGAAGCTTCCGATAGGCTAATTGACATAATTTGAGTCAATTGGAGGTGTACCAGTGTGTTACCACGACAGCAGACTCTGCACTGTGTCACCCATCTATGATTATAGTCATCTAGAGACCGATCACTGAACGTGGAGGTTGTTGCTGAAACAGTTTACTGAAACACAGTACCTTCATGATGGACTCCAGGTACGGACCCCAGATCCTCTGTGTTTTGGCGACAGCGTTGGCATAACCTTTACTGGCATTCGCTGACAGAAACAAGACAAAGAAATGCAACGGTGAGTGATGGTGGACAGTCATATCCAGAGTATAATGTTCCCTGGTTATCATCTCTGGCCTTGGACAGTCCTATCCAGAGTATAATGTTCCCTGGTTATCATCTCTGGCCTTGGACAGTCATATCCAGAGCAAAATGCTCCCTGGTTATCATCTCTGGGTCCTGTTCAGCGGGAAGCTAATGTTCCCTGGTCATCATCTCTGGGTCCTGTTCAGAGTGGGAGCCTAATGTTCCCTGGTCATCATCTCTGGGTCCTGTTCAGCGGGAAGCTAATGTTCCCTGGTCATCATCTCTGGGTCCTGTTCAGAGTGGGAGCCTAATGTTCCCTGGTTATCATCTCCTGTTCAGTGGGAGCCTAATGTTCCCTGGTTATCATCTCTGGGTCCTGTTCAGTGGGAAGCTAATGTTCCCTGGTTATCATCTCCTGTTCAGTGGGAGCCTAATGTTCCCTGGTTATCATCTCTGGGTCCTGTTCAGTGGGAGCCTAATGTTCCCTGGTTATCATCTCTGGCTCCTGTTCAGTGGGAGCCTAATGTTCCCTGGTCATCATCTCTGGGTCCTGTTCAGCGGGAGCCTAATGTTCCCTGGTCATCATCTCTGGGTCCTGTTCAGTGGGAGCCTAATGTTCCCTGGTCATCATCTCCTGTTCACTGGGAGTCTAATGTTCCCTGGTCATAATCTCCTGTTCAGTGGGAGCCTAATGTTCCCTGGTCATAATCTCCTGTTCAGTGGGAGGCTAATGTTCCCTGGTCATCATCTCTGGGTCCTGTTCAGTGGGAGGCTAATGTTCCCTGGTCATCATCTCTGGGTCCTGTTCAGTGGGAGCCTAATGTTCCCTGGTCATCATCTCTGGGTCCTGTTCAGCGGGAGCCTAATGTTCCCTGGTCATAATCCCCTGTTCAGTGGGAGCCTAATGTTCCCTGGTCATAATCTTTGGGTCCTGTTCAGTGGGAGTCTAATGTTCCCTGGTCATAATCTCCTGTTCAGCGGGAGCCTAATGTTCCCTGGTCATAATCTTTGGGTCCTGTTCAGCAGGAGCCTAATGTTCCCTGGTCATAATCTCTGGGTCCTGTTCAGAGTGGGAGCCTAATGTTCCCTGGTCATCATCTCTGGGTCCTGTTCAGAGTGGGAGCCTAATGTTCCCTGGTCATCATCTCTGGGTCCTGTTCAGAGTGGGAGCCTAATGTTCCCTGGTCATCATCTCCTGTTCACTGGGAGTCTAATGTTCCCTGGTCATAATCTCCTGTTCAGTGGGAGCCTAATGTTCCCTGGTCATAATCTCCTGTTCACTGGGAGGCTAATGTTCCCTGGTCATAATCTCCTGTTCAGCGGGAGCCTAATGTTCCCTGGTCATAATCTCTGGGTCCTGTTCAGTGGGAGGCTAATGTTCCCTGGTCATCATCTCTGGGTCCTGTTCAGCGGGAGCCTAATGTTCCCTGGTCATCATCTCTGGGTCCTGTTCAGTGGGAGCCTAATGTTCCCTGGTCATCATCTCCTGTTCACTGGGAGTCTAATGTTCCCTGGTCATAATCTCCTGTTCAGTGGGAGCCTAATGTTCCCTGGTCATAATCTCCTGTTCAGTGGGAGTCTAATGTTCCCTGGTCATAATCTCCTGTTCAGTGGGAGCCTAATGTTCCCTGGTCATAATCTCCTGTTCAGTGGGAGCCTAATGTTCCCTGGTTATCATCTCCTGTTCAGTGGGAGGCTAATGTTCCCTGGTCATCATCTCTGGGTCCTGTTCAGTGGGAGCCTAATGTTCCCTGGTCATCATCTCTGGGTCCTGTTCAGCGGGAGCCTAATGTTCCCTGGTCATAATCCCCTGTTCAGTGGGAGCCTAATGTTCCCTGGTCATAATCTTTGGGTCCTGTTCAGTGGGAGTCTAATGTTCCCTGGTCATAATCTCCTGTTCAGCGGGAGCCTAATGTTCCCTGGTCATAATCTTTGGGTCCTGTTCAGCAGGAGCCTAATGTTCCCTGGTCATAATCTCTGGGTCCTGTTCAGAGTGGGAGCCTAATGTTCCCTGGTCATCATCTCTGGGTCCTGTTCAGAGTGGGAGCCTAATGTTCCCTGGTCATCATCTCTGGGTCCTGTTCAGAGTGGGAGCCTAATGTTCCCTGGTCATCATCTCTGGGTCCTGTTCAGAGTGGGAGCCTAATGTTCCCTGGTCATCATCTCCTGTTCACTGGGAGTCTAATGTTCCCTGGTCATAATCTCCTGTTCAGTGGGAGCCTAATGTTCCCTGGTCATAATCTCCTGTTCACTGGGAGGCTAATGTTCCCTGGTCATAATCTCCTGTTCAGCGGGAGCCTAATGTTCCCTGGTCATAATCTCTGGGTCCTGTTCAGTGGGAGGCTAATGTTCCCTGGTCATCATCTCTGGGTCCTGTTCAGTGGGAGGCTAATGTTCCCTGGTCATCATCTCTGGGTCCTGTTCAGTGGGAGGCTAATGTTCCCTGGTCATCATCTCTGGCTCCTGTTCAGCGGGAGCCTAATGTTCCCTGGTTATCATCTCCTGTTCAGAGGGAGCCTAATGTTCCCTGGTCATCATCTCTGGCTCCTGTTCAGTAGGAGGCTAATGTTCCCTGGTTATCATCTCTGGCTCCTGTTCAGTGGGAGCCTAATGTTCCTTGGTCATAATGACTGAAACAGGGGAGGGAATTCCTGGATTTGTCTCAATAATCATTTTTTGTTTTCACCGCTGCGAATCGTTTAAAAAATGTTTTTTTTTTTCTCCATTGTATATCCTAATGAACACAACCCTGGTAAGACTCCTTCCTGAGCTGTTGATACCTACCCACAATACCTTTGACGGGATTGACAGCGCTCAGCATGGCTTTAAAGACATCCACCATAGCCTTGTCTCTCAGGATGGTCTTCTGAAACACCGACAGGAAGTTCTAATGGAAACCAAAACAAACCCGGTCGTGTTACGGAACCTTGAAGGGGAAGCATCTAACGAACTGCACCACTTGGACGATTCTAAATTAAAAATCAAATCAAATGTATTTATAAAGCCCTTCGTACATCAGCTGATATCTCAAAGTGCTGTACAGAAACCCAGCCTAAAACCCCCAAACAGCAAGCAATGCAGGTGTAGAAGCACGGTGGCTAGGAAAAACTCACTAGAAAGGCGAAAACCTAGGAAGAAACCTAGAGAGGAACCAGGCTAAAACAGGTGAGCCGAGTCACACTGAAATATGTGCTTGTTGAATGATAAGGAGCGGCGTTGTCTCGAACAGAAAAGTGAAGCTAAGAAACGACAGTATCGGTATTAAAATATAACAGCACACTGATATTGACCTCAATATCGTGATTGTTTGAAGTCAAAATGGGGCAACCTGGTTAAATGAAAAAGGTTAACCTGGTTAAATTAAACTGTTATCCTGGTTAAATGAAAAGGTTAACCTGGTTAACTGAAAAAGGTTAACCTGGTTAAATGAAAAGGTTAACCTGGTTAACTGAAAAAGGTTAACCTGGTTAAATGAAAAGGTTAACCTGGTTAACTGAAAAAGGTTAACCTGGTTAAATGAAAAGGTTAACCTGGTTAACTGAAAAAGGTTAAATAGTTGTTAGGACTGCGGTAGTTCATTCCATAGCATCCTAACAGATAGGAGAGTAGTGTTGATAGGCTGGCAGGCTGGGTTTCACAACATAATATCACGTGACCTGTAGTTCCTTGACCATCATGAAGCAGAGCAGCCTGTCCAGCCCGTTGAGGCCGAAGGTCCCCAGGGTGTCCTGTATCTCAGAGAACAGACGGTTGTTGGTCACCTCCTGGTGGGTCTTCAGGTCGTACCAGGTGTTCAACTGGTCCATGTAACACGTCACCCTGGGAAACACAGGTAACAGGTGAAGGCTTTGCATGAAGACATATTACAAGCACTGAGAAGAGAGTATGCCCCCCCCCCCAAAAAAACAGACATCCTCTACCATGTTTACACCATGTTATTAAAGAACACCAACGCTACCTTCCATAATTAAATCCTCAAATAGCCACCCTTTGTCTTGATGACTGTTGGAAAAGCATTCCAGGTGAAACTGGTTGAGAGAATGCCAAGAGTGTTTCAAAGCTGTCAATCAAGGCAAAAGGTGGCCATTAAATTTTTTTTGTCAGGTTACTTACTATATGATTCCATACGTGTTATTTCATAGTGTTGATGTCTTCACTATTATTCTACAAAATGTAGAAAATAGTTTTTTTTTAAATTAAGAAATACCCTTGAATGAGTAGGTAGTGTTAGCTACAAGCTAACAGACTGACGCCACCGAGGTGATATGGAGAGAGAGAGAGAGAGAGAGAGATACCTACTTGGGGTCTGTGATGCGGAGGATCTCTCTACAGAGTCGCCCGATGAAGGTGGCCGACTCATCGACCGCGGGGAACTTGGGTATGGGGATATGGGTCGACTGGTAGACACTCTGCCAATCCTGGATCTAAGAAACACAAAGAGGCCAACGTCAGCCGTTTCAATAGTACCTATATCATTTAAACCGGGGCTCTCCCAACCCTGTCTCTGGAGAGCTACTCTCCTGTAGGTTTTCAATCCAACACCCCGAGGTGTAACTAACCTGATTCAACCAGCTAATATATACTGTATATAGCCCCTCTGCCGTATATAGCCCCTCTGCCGTATATAGCCCCTCTGCCGTATATAGCCCCTCTGCCGTATATAGCCCCTCTGCCGTATATAGCCCCTCTGCCGTATATAGCCCCTCTGCCGTATATAGCCCCTCTGCCGTATATAGCCCCTCTGCCGTATATAGCCCCTCTGCCGTATATAGCCCCTCTGCCGTATATAGCCCCTCTGCCGTATATAGCCCCTCTGCCGTATATAGCCCCTCTGCCGTATATAGCCCCTCTGCCGTATATAGCCCCTCTGCCGTATATAGCCCCTCTGCCGTATATAGCCCCTCTGCCGTATATAGCCCCTCTGCCGTATATAGCCCCTCTACCGTATATAGCCCCTCTACCGTATATAGCCCCTCTACCGTATATAGCCCCTCTACCGTATATAGCCCCTCTACCGTATATAGCCCCTCTACCGTATATAGCCCCTCTACCGTATATAGCCCCTCTGCCGTATATAGCCCCTCTGCCGTATATAGCCCCTCTGCCGTATATAGCCCCTCTGCCGTATATAGCCCCTCTGCCGTATATAGCCCCTCTGCCGTATATAGCCCCTCTGCCGTATATAGCCCCTCTGCCGTATATAGCCCCTCTGCCGTATATAGCCCCTCTGCCGTATATAGCCCCTCTGCCGTATATAGCCCCTCTGCCGTATATAGCCTCTTACTTATTTTCCACCATAATTTGCAAATAAATTCATAACAAATCCTACAATGTGATTTTCTGGATCTTATTTTGTCTGTCATAGTTGAAGTGTACCTATGATGAAAATTACAGGCCTCTCATCTTTTTAAGTGGGAGAACTTGACTAAATACTTTTTTGCCCCACTATATTTAATAAAAAGGATACAAGGAATCAACCAGACCCAGTGAGAAAGAGGTCATGTGACTATATATAAAAAGGGGATACAAGGAGTCAACCAGACCCAGTGAGAAAGAGGTCATGTGACTATATATAAAAAGGAGATACAAGGAATCAACCAGACCCAGTGAGAAAGAGGTCATGTGACTATATATAAAAAGGAGATACAAGGAATCAACCAGACCCAGTGAGAAAGAGGTCATGTGACTATATATAAAAAGGGGATACAAGGAGTCAACCAGACCCAGTGAGAAAGAGGTCATGTGACCCTATAAAAAGGTCAAACCTTGGTGCGTAGGAAGCTGTTGCACTCCTGCTCCACGTTGTAGTTGATGATACGAGAGACCTCCTCCTGCCAGATCTTCAGGCCGTAGATGGAGACGTAATCCTGGATGTACTCAAAGGCCCGGTAGAATCCGTCCATGGTGGCCGCCATCTCCTTCAGCTTCGGCATCAACTCACTGGTCTGTACCAGGTGGTGAGAAATGACATTTACCAGGATTTAATATTCTGTAACACTCCTTCAGCATCAACTCACTGGTCTGTACCAGGTGATGAGAAATGACATTTACCAGGATTTAATATTCTATAAAACTCCTTCAGCTTCAACTCACTGGTCTGTACCAGGTGATGAGAAATGACATTTACCAAGATTTAATATTCTATAACACTCCTTCAGCATCAACTCACTGGTCTGTACCAGGTGATGAGAAATGACATTTCCCAAGATTTAATATTCTGTAATACTCCTTCAGCATCAACTCACTGGTCTTTACCAGGTGATGAGAAATGACATTTACCAGGATTTAATATTCTGTAATACTTTAAAATATATATATATATTTTTTTTACATTTTCAAGTTAGCAGACAACTTTGTTTTTGTATTCTGTCATGAATAAAACAAGAACAAACTGATACTTCAGACAGTGAAAGTTTTTGAAAGTGACGGTTAACCTTGTGCTGAATGGTACTGTGGATTTATTTTTTTTAAATGTAACCTTTATTTAACTAGGCAAGTCAGTTAAGAAACTATTCTTATTTACAATGGACAGTCTACCCCGGCCAAACCCGGAACGACGCTGGGCCAATTGTGCGCCACCTTACGGGACTCTCAATTACAGTCGGATGTGATACAGCCCGGAATCGAACCAGGGACTGTTGTGATGCCTCTCGCACTGAGGTGCAGTGCCTTAGACCGCTGCGCCACTCGGGAGCCCCTCAGAACGGTTGATATTGTGCTGTGTTATGGTCAGATATATATCTCACCTTAGCCTTGGGGTTAAAGATAAGTCCTTTGTGTAGAGCGTAGGCTACTATCTCACCTTAGCCTTGGGGGTAAAGATAAGTCCTTTGTGAAGAGCATAGGCTACTATCTCACCTTAGCCTTGGGGTTAAAGATAAGTCATTTGTGTAGAGCGTAGGCTACTATCTCACCTTAGCCTTGGGGTTAAAGATCAGTCCTTTGTGTAGAGCGTAGGCTACTATCTCACCTTAGCCTTGGGGTTAAAGATAAGTCCTTTGTGTAGAGCGTAGGCTACTATCTCACCTTAGCCTTGGGGGTAAAGATAAGTCCTTTGTGTAGAGCGTAGGCTACTATCTCACCTTAGCCTTGGGGTTAAAGATAAGTCCTTTGTGTAGAGCGTAGGCTACTATCTCACCTTAGCCTTGGGGTTAAAGATAAGTCCTTTGTGTAGAGCGTAGGCTACTATCTCACCTTAGCCTTGGGGTTAAAGATAAGTCCTTTGTGTAGAGCGTAGGCTACTATCTCACCTTAGCCTTGGGGTTAAAGATAAGTCCTTTGTGTAGAGCGTAGGCTACTATCTCACCTTAGCCTTGGGGTTAAAGATAAGTCCTTTGTGTAGAGCGTAGGCTACTATCTCACCTTAGCCTTGGGGTTAAAGATAAGTCCTTTGTGTAGAGCGTAGGCTACTATCTCACCTTAGCCTTGGGGTTAAAGATAAGTCCTTTGTGTAGAGCGTAGGCTACTCTTCTCACCAACTCCTTCCTGATACCATCTTCCAGGAGCTGCTTGGGATCCACCTGAAGAGACGCCATTAAAAAAGGTAAGACTTCTGCATTTAGACACATTTTCTCAAATATAAACATGTATTTTTATTTTATTAACACCTTTATTTAACTAGGCAAGTCAGTTAAGAACAAATTCTTATTTTAAAATGATGGCCTACCGGGGAACAGTGGGTTAACTAGCCTTGCCCTCAGGGGCAGAATGACTGATTTTTTTACCTTGTCAGCTCGGGGATTCGATCTAACAACCTTTCGGTTACTAGTCCAACGCTCTGACCACTAGGCTACGCTGCCGTCAATATATCTGAAAACAACAAACCCGTTTTAGTTTAACAACTGACCTTGATGATTCCAACCAGCGTCGTCTTCATCATCAGAATCCCTTCAGTGAAGATGGAGATGGCGTGGGTGAGTTTGGCAACCTGTGAGAACATCAGGAACAAAATAACAAGTCCAGGATGTTCAGCTGTAGAAAAACCCACTGCCTCTCACACAACGCCGCCTCTCACACAACGCCACTACTATAGGTCCTAGTTATACTATAGGTCCTAGTTATAGTCACTACTATAGGTCCTAGTTATAGTATAGGTCCTAGTTATAGTCACTACTATAGGTCCTAGTTATAGTCACTACTATAGGTCCTAGTTATAGTCACTACAATAGGTCCTAGTTAGTCACTACTATAGGTCCTAGTTATAGTATAGGTCCTAGTTATAGTCACTACTATAGGTCCTAGTTATAGTATAGGTCCTAGTTATAGTCACTACTATAGGTCCTAGTTATACTATAGGTCCTAGTTATAGTCACTACTATAGGTCCTAGTTATAGTCACTACTATAGGTCCTAGTTATAGTCACTACTATAGGTCCTAGTTATAGTATAGGTCCTAGTTATAGTCACTACTATAGGTCCTAGTTATAGTCACTACTATAGGTCCTAGTTATACTATAGGTCCTAGTTATAGTCACTACTATAGTTCCTAGTTATACTATAGGTCCTAGTTATAGTCACTACTATAGGTCCTAGTTATACTATAGGTCCTAGTTATAGTCACTACTATAGGTCCTAGTTATACTATAGGTCCTAGTTATAGTCACTACTATAGGTCCTAGTTATACTATAGGTCCTAGTTATAGTCACTACTATAGGTCCTAGTTATACTATAGGTCCTAGTTATAGTCACTACTATAGGTCCTAGTTATACTATAGGTCCTAGTTATAGTCACTACTATAGGTCCTAGTTATACTATAGGTCCTAGTTATAGTCACTACTATAGGTCCTAGTTATAGTATAGGTCCTAGTTATAGTCACTAATATAGGTCCTAGTTATAGTCACTACTATAGGTCCTAGTTACAGTCACTACTATAGGTCCTAGTTACAGTCACTACTATAGGTCCTAGTTACAGTCACTACTATAGGTCCTAGTTACAGTCACTACTATAGGTCCTAGTTACAGTCACTACTATAGGTCCTAGTTACAGTCACTACTATAGGTCCTAGTTACAGTCACTACTATAGGTCCTAGTTACAGTCACTACTATAGGTCCTAGTTACAGTCACTACTATAGGTCCTAGTTATAGTCACTACTATAGGTCCTAGTTATAGTCACTACTATAGGTCCTAGATATAGTCACTACTACAGGTCCTAGTTATAGTCACTACTACAGGTCCTAGTTATAGTCACTACTACAGGTCCTAGTTATAGTCACTACTACAGGTCCTAGTTATAGTCACTACTACAGGTCCTAGTTATAGTCACTACTACAGGTCCTAGTTATAGTCACTACTACAGGTCCTAGTTATAGTCACTACTATAGGTCCTAGATATAGTATAGGTCCTAGTTATAGTCACTACTATAGGTCCTAGTTATAGTATAGGTCCTAGTTATAGTCACTACTATAGGTCCTAGTTATAGTCACTACTACAGGTCCTAGTTATAGTCACTACTATAGGTCCTAGTTATAGTCACTACTATAGGTCCTAGTTATAGTCACTACTATAGGTCCTAGTTATAGTATAGGTCCTAGTTATAGTCACTACTATAGGTCCTAGATATAGTACAGGTCCTAGTTATAGTCACTACTATAGGTCCTAGATAAAGTACAGGTCCTAGTTATAGTCACTACTATAGGTCCTAGTTATAGTCACTACTACAGGTCCTAGTTATAGTCACTACTACAGGTCCTAGTTATAGTCACTACTATAGGTCCTAGTTATAGTCACTACTACAGGTCCTAGTTATAGTCACTACTACAGGTCCTAGTTATAGTCACTACTATAGGTCCTAGTTATAGTATAGGTCCTAGTTATAGTCACTACTATAGGTCCTAGTTATAGTATAGGTCCTAGTTATAGTATAGGTCCTAGTTATAGTCACTACTATAGGTCCTAGTTATAGTATAGGTCCTAGTTATTGTCACTACTATAGGTCCTAGATATAGTCACTACTATAGGTCCTAGTTATAGTATAGGTCCTAGTTATAGTCACTACTATAGGTCCTAGTTATAGTATAGGTCCTAGTTATAGTATAGGTCCTAGTTATAGTCACTACTATAGGTCCTAGATATACTATAGGTCCTAGTTATAGTCACTACTATAGGTCCTAGATATAGTATAGGTCCTAGTTATTGTCACTACTATAGGTCCTAGTTATTGTCACTACTATAGGTCCTAGTTATAGTATAGGTCCTAGTTATAGTATAGGTCCTAGTTATTGTCACTACTATAGGTCCTAGTTATAGTCACTACTATAGGTCCTAGTTATAGTCACTACTATAGGTCCTAGTTATTGTCACTACTATAGGTCCTAGTTATAGTACAGGTCCTAGTTATAGTCACTACTATAGGTCCTAGTTATAGTATAGGTCCTAGTTATAGTATAGGTCCTAGTTATAGTCACTACTACAGGTCCTAGTTATAGTCACTACTACAGGTCCTAGTTATAGTATAGGTCCTAGTTATAGTCACTACTACAGGTCCTAGTTATAGTCACTACTATAGGTCCTAGTTATTGTCACTACTATAGGTCCTAGTTATAGTCACTACTATAGGTCCTAGTTATAGTATAGGTCCTAGTTATAGTCACTACTATAGGTCCTAGTTATAGTATAGGTCCTAGTTATTGTCACTACTATAGGTCCTAGATATAGTCACTACTATAGGTCCTAGTTATAGTATAGGTCCTAGTTATAGTCACTACTATAGGTCCTAGTTATAGTATAGGTCCTAGTTATAGTATAGGTCCTAGTTATAGTCACTACTATAGGTCCTAGATATACTATAGGTCCTAGTTATAGTCACTACTATAGGTCCTAGATATAGTATAGGTCCTAGTTATTGTCACTACTATAGGTCCTAGTTATTGTCACTACTATAGGTCCTAGTTATAGTATAGGTCCTAGTTATAGTATAGGTCCTAGTTATTGTCACTACTATAGGTCCTAGTTATAGTCACTACTATAGGTCCTAGTTATAGTCACTACTATAGGTCCTAGTTATTGTCACTACTATAGGTCCTAGTTATAGTACAGGTCCTAGTTATAGTCACTACTATAGGTCCTAGTTATAGTATAGGTCCTAGTTATAGTATAGGTCCTAGTTATAGTCACTACTACAGGTCCTAGTTATAGTCACTACTACAGGTCCTAGTTATAGTATAGGTCCTAGTTATAGTCACTACTACAGGTCCTAGTTATAGTCACTACTATAGGTCCTAGTTATTGTCACTACTATAGGTCCTAGTTATAGTCACTACTATAGGTCCTAGTTATTGTCACTACTATAGGTCCTAGTTATAGTATAGGTCCTAGTTATAGTCACTACTACAGGTCCTAGTTATAGTCACTACTATAGGTCCTAGTTATAGTCACTACTATAGGTCCTAGTTATTGTCACTACTATAGGTCCTAGTTATAGTATAGGTCCTAGTTATAGTCACTACTATAGGTCCTAGTTATAGTCACTACTATAGGTCCTAGTTATTGTCACTACTATAGGTCCTAGTTATAGTATAGGTCCTAGTTATAGTACAGGTCCTAGTTATTGTCACTACTATAGGTCCTAGTTATAGTCACTACTATAGGTCCTAGTTATTGTCACTACTATAGGTCCTAGTTATAGTCACTACTATAGGTCCTAGTTATAGTCACTACTATAGGTCCTAGTTATTGTCACTACTATAGGTCCTAGTTATAGTCACTACTATAGGTCCTAGTTATAGTCACTACTATAGGTCCTAGTTACAGTCACTACTATAGGTCCTAGTTATTGTCACTACTATAGGTCCTAGTTATAGTCACTACTATAGGTCCTAGTTATAGTCACTACTATAGGTCCTAGTTATTGTCACTACTATAGGTCCTAGTTATAGTCACTACTATAGGTCCTAGTTATAGTCACTACTATAGGTCCTAGTTATAGTATAGGTCCTAGTTATAGTATAGGTCCTAGTTATAGTATAGGTCCTAGTTATACTATAGGTCCTAGTTATAGTCACTACTACAGGTCCTAGTTATAGTCACTACTATAGGTTCTAGTTATACTATAGGTCCTAGTTATAGTACAGGTCCTAGTTATTGTCACTACTATAGGTCCTAGTTATAGTCACTACTATAGGTCCTAGTTATTGTCACTACTATAGGTCCTAGTTATAGTATAGGTCCTAGTTATAGTCACTACTACAGGTCCTAGTTATAGTCACTACTATAGGTCCTAGTTATAGTCACTACTATAGGTCCTAGTTATTGTCACTACTATAGGTCCTAGTTATAGTATAGGTCCTAGTTATAGTCACTACTATAGGTCCTAGTTATAGTCACTACTATAGGTCCTAGTTATTGTCACTACTATAGGTCCTAGTTATAGTATAGGTCCTAGTTATAGTACAGGTCCTAGTTATTGTCACTACTATAGGTCCTAGTTATAGTCACTACTATAGGTCCTAGTTATAGTCACTACTATAGGTCCTAGTTATAGTCACTACTATAGGTCCTAGTTATAGTCACTACTATAGGTCCTAGTTATTGTCACTACTATAGGTCCTAGTTATAGTCACTACTATAGGTCCTAGTTATAGTCACTACTATAGGTCCTAGTTATTGTCACTACTATAGGTCCTAGTTATAGTCACTACTATAGGTCCTAGTTATAGTCACTACTATAGGTCCTAGTTATAGTCACTACTATAGGTCCTAGTTATAGTCACTACTATAGGTCCTAGTTATAGTATAGGTCCTAGTTATAGTCACTACTATAGGTCCTAGTTATTGTCACTACTATAGGTCCTAACAGTCATGTGTGCATACATTTTCTATTGGGAGGCCCCAGCGGGAATCGAACCCCCAACCTTCGTCATCGCAAGCGCCATGCTCTTCCGACTGATTCACACAGAGACCATAAGCCATCTCTAAAACGACCTCTGACCTCGTAGCGAGCCCCCAGCTGGGCGTAGTCCTTCAGCTTGTCCTTGTCCAGTCTGGTGGGAACCTCCATGATGGCATGAATCTGCAGCTTGATGATCTTAGCGAGGGAGGTGAACATGCTCTCAGGGATGATCTGTAACACCTAGTGGAGAGTAGAGGAGACAACATGCTCTCAGGGATGATCTGTAACACCTAGTGGAGAGTAGAAGAGACAACACGCTCTCAGGGATGATGATCTGTAACACCTAGTGGAGAGTAGAGGAGACAACGTGCTCTCAGGGATGATCTGTAACACCTAGTGGAGAGTAGAGGAGACAACACGCTCTCAGGGATGATCTGTAACACCTAGTGGAGAGTAGAGGAGACAGCATGCTCTCAGGGATGATCTGTAACACCTAGTGGAGAGTAGAGGAGACAACATGCTCTCAGGGATGATCTGTAACACCTAGTGGAGAGTAGAGGAAACAACATGCTCTCAGGGATGATCTGTAACACCTAGTGGAGAGTAGAGGAGACAACATGCTCTCAGGGATGATCTGTAACACCTAGTGGAGAGTAGAGGAGACAACATACTCTCAGGGATGATGATCTGTAACACCTAGTGGAGAGTAGAGGAAACAACGTGCTCTCAGGGATGATCTGTAACACCTAGTGGAGAGTAGAGGAGACAACATGCTCTCAGGGATGATCTGTAACACCTAGTGGAGAGTAGAGGAAACAACACGCTCTCAGGGATGATGATCTGTAACACCTAGTGGAGAGTAGAGGAGACAACGTGCTCTCAGGGATGATCTGTAACACCTAGTGGAGAGTAGAGGAGACAACATGCTCTCAGGGATGATCTGTAACACCTAGTGGAGAGTAGAGGAAACAACGTGCTCTCAGGGATGATCTGTAACACCTAGTGGAGAGTAGTGGAAACAACATGCTCATAGGTATGATGATCTGTAGAGGGTTGGGTTAGGGAGTAAGGGGTCAGAGCAGGGACTGGGGGTAGGGACTGGGGGTAGAGAATAGAGACTAGGGGACTGGGGGTAGAGAATAGAGACTAGGGGACTGGGGGTAGAGAATAGAGACTAGGGGACTGGGGGTAGAGAGTAGAGACTAGGGGCTGTGGGTAGAGAGTAGAGACTAGGGGCTGGTGGTAGAGAGTAGAGACTAGGGGACTGGTGGTAGAGTAGAGACTAGGGGACTGGGGGTAGATAGTAGAGACTAGGGGCTGGGGGTAGAGAGTAGAGACTAGGAGGCTGGGGGTAGAGACTAGGGGGCTGGGGATAGAGAGTAGAGACTAGGGGCTGGGGGTAGAGACTAGGGGGCTGGGGGTAGAGAGTAGAGACTAGGAGGCTGGGGGTACAGAGTAGAGACTAGGGGGCTGGGGGTAGAGAGTAGAGACTAGGGGGCTGGGGGTAGAGAGTAGAGACTAGGAGGCTGGGGGTAGAGAGTAGAGACTAGGTGGCTGGGGGTAGAGAGTAGAGACTAGGAGGCTGGGGGTACAGAGTAGAGACTAGGAGGCTGGGGGTACAGAGTAGAGACTAGGGGACTGGGGGTACAGAGTAGAGACTAGGGGGCTGGGGGTAGAGAGTAGAGACTAGGAGGCTGGGGGTACAGAGTAGAGACTAGGGGGCTGGGGGTAGAGAGTAGAGACTAGGGGGCTGGGGGTAGAAAGTAGAGACTAGGAGGCTGGGGGTAGAGAGTAGAGACTAGGAGGCTGGGGGTAGAGAGTAGAGACTAGGGGGCTGGGGGTAGAGAGTAGAGACTAGGGGGCTGGGGGTAGAGAGTAGAGACTAGGGGGCTGGGGGTAGAGAATAGAGACTAGGAGGCTGGGGGTAGAGAGTAGAGACTAGGGGCTGGTGGTAGAGAGTAGAGACTAGGGGACTGGTGGTAGAGTAGAGACTAGGGGACTGGGGGTAGATAGTAGAGACTAGGGGCTGGGGGTAGAGAGTAGAGACTAGGAGGCTGGGGGTAGAGACTAGGGGACTGGGGGTAGAGACTAGGGGGCTGGGGGTAGAGAGTAGAGACTAGGGGCTGGGGGTAGAGAGTAGAGACTAGGAGGCTGGGGGTAGAGAGTAGAGACTAGGGGGCTGGGGGTAGAGACTAGGGGGCTGGGGGTAGAGAGTAGAGACTAGGGGGCTGGGGGTAGAGAGTAGAGACTAGGAGGCTGGGGGTACAGAGTAGAGACTAGGAGGCTGGGGGTACAGAGTAGAGACTAGGGGACTGGGGTAGAGAGTAGAGACTAGGGGGCTGGGGGTAGAGAGTAGAGACTAGGGGCAGGGGGTAGAGAGTAGAGACTAGGGGGCTGGGGGTAGAGAGTAGAGACTAGGGGCTGGTGGTAGAGAGTAGAGACTAGGGGACTGGGGGTAGAGAGTAGAAACTAGGGGCTGGGGGTAGAGAGTAGAGACTAGGGGACTGGGGTAGAGAGTAGAGACTAGGGGGCTGGGGGTAGAGAGTAGAGACTAGGGGCAGGGGGTAGAGAGTAGAGACTAGGGGGCTGGGGGGCTGGGGGTAGAAAGTAGAGACTAGGAGGCTGGGGGTAGAGAGTAGAGACTAGGGGGCTGGGGGTAGAGAGTAGAGACTAGGGGGCTGGGGGTAGAGAGTAGAGACTAGGGGGCTGGGGGTAGAGAGTAGAGACTAGGGGGCAGAGAGTAGAGACTAGGGGGCTAGGGGTAGAGAGTAGAGACTAGGGGCTAGGGGTAGAGAGTAGAGACTAGGTGCTCCGGGACCATACCTTTCTGACGTAGGTCACCAGTTCCCCGGAGTAGAACTGAGAAACACTGAGCAGATCTGGACTGTTGGCCTGGTTGATACGCAGCAGAGGCAGGTCCAACGCAGACGCCAACTGGAAACATAGATCCATAACGACACGCGTTAGAGACCGCATGTTTTCAAACAGGAAATACCCCTTTTTCCTTGTTTAGAGGATGAACCTGTGTACTCTACGAAATGTACTGTTTGTCTGAGTAGTGAATGGTTGACCTTGAGAAAGGTTGCTCGTAGTTTGGTCACCATGGATGGGTTCACTCTGATACTCTCCTGCATGATGGACGTGAAGCTGGGAAAACAACCAGAGAAAAAAAAAAATCAAAATGGCAAATGTATATATTTCTATGATCTGCCATGCATAGGACAGGTCTCCTATCTGCATGGTGATCAGGACCATTCATAACCCATTCATAACCCATTCATAACCCATACATAAGCCATTTATAACCCCTACCTGTCTATGATCTGCCATGCATAGGACAGGTCTCCTATCTGCATGGTGATCAGGACCATTCATAACCCATTCATAACCCATTCATAACCCATACATAAGCCACTTATAACCCCTACCTGTCTATGATCTGCCATGCATAGGACAGGTCTCCTACTATCTGCATGGTGATCAGGACCATTCATAACCCATTCATAACCCATTCATAACCCATTCATAAGACATGTATGACCCCTACCTGTCTATGATCTGCCATGCATAGGACAGGTCTCCTACTATCTGCATGGTGATCAGGACCATTCATAACCCATTCATAACCCATTCATAACCCATACATAAGCCATTTATAACCCCTACCTGTCTATGATCTGCCATGCATAGGGCAGGTCTCCTATCTGCATGGTGATCAGGACCATTCATAACCCATACATAACCCATTCATAACCCATTCATAAGACATTTATGACCCCTACCTGTCTATGATCTGCCATGCGTAAGACAGGTCTCCTACTATCTGCATGGTGATCAGGACCATTCATAACCCATTCATAACCCCTACCTGTCTATGATCTGCCATGCATAGGACAGGTCTCCTACTATCTGCATGGTGATCAGGACCATTCATAACCCATTCATAACCCCTACCTGTCTATGATCTGCCATGCATAGGACAGGTCTCCTACTATCTGCATGGTGATCAGGACCATTCATAACCCATTCATAACCCCTACCTGTCTATGATCTGCCATGCATAGGACAGGTCTCCTACTATCTGCATGGTGATCAGGACCATTCATAACCCATTCATAACCCCTACCTGTCTATGATCTGCCATGCATAGGACAGGTCTCCTACTATCTGCATGGTGATCAGGACCATTCATAACCAATTCATAACCCATTCATAACCCATACATAAGCCATTTATAACCCCTACCTGTCTATGATCTGCCATGCATAGGACAGGTCTCCTACTATCTGCATGGTGATCAGGACCATTCATAACCCATACATAACCCATTCATAACCCATTCATAAGACATTTATGACCCCTACCTGTCTATGATCTGCCATGCATAGGACAGGTCTCCTACTATCTGCATGGTGATCAGGACCATTCATAACCCATTCATAACCCCTACCTGTCTATGATCTGCCATGCATAGGACAGGTCTCCTACTATCTGCATGGTGATCAGGACCATTCATAACCCATTCATAACCCCTACCTGTCTATGATCTGCCATGCATAGGACAGGTCTCCTACTATCTGCATGGTGATCAGGACCTCCTCCTTGATGTTGATAGTCCTGATCATCTGGTGAAGGAACTTCCTGGTGTCAGCCAGGAACTGACACACCTGCAGGTTGGACTCCAACTGGTGGAACTCTTGAACCTGAGCGCAGGTAAGGAGAGGACAGGAAGTCAGGGTTTATTGGTAAGGAGAGGACAGGAAGTCAGGGTTTATAGGTAAGGAGAGGACAGGAAGTCAGGGTTTATTGGAAAGGAGAGGACAGGAAGTCAGGGTGTATTGGTAAGGAGAGGACAGGAAGTCAGGGTTTATTGTTAAGGAGAGGACAGGAAGTCAGGGTTTATTGGTAAGGAGAGAAGAGGAAGTCAGGGCTTATTGGTAAGGAGAGGACAGGAAGTCAGGGTTTATTGGTAAGGAGAGAAGAGGAAGTCAGGCTATATAGGTAAGGAGAGGACAGGAAATCAGGGTTAATTGGTAAGGAGAGAACAGGAAGTCCGGGTTTATTGGTAAGGAGAGAAGAGGAAGTCAGGCTATATAGGTAAGGAGAGGACAGGAAGTCAGGGTTTATATAGTCTCCTGTTTCCACACTTCCAAGTCTCTTATCAACTCAGCTGTTAGAATGAACATGAGAAAAGTTTAACTTTTCACTGAAAAGTTACAACATATTTTTGGACAAAGCAGCATCATTGTATATCAAATCGAAGGGATACAAATGTCTAAGTGTGTTACCATGTAATCACTATGTAACATAATGATCATGTAACGGTCACTAAGAGTGTTACCATGTAACGGTCACTAAGAGTGTTACCATGTAATGGTCACTAAGAGCGTTAACATGTAATATAATGATCATGTAACGGTCACTAAGAGTGTTACCATGTAATATAATGATCATGTAACGGACACTAAGAGTGTTAACATGTAATATAATGATCATGTAACGGTCACTAAGAGTGTTACCATGTAATGGTCACTAAGAGTGTTACCATGTAATATAATGATCATGTAACGGTCACTAAGAGTGTTACCATGTAATATAATGATCATGCAACGGACACTAAGAGTGTTACCATGTAATATAATGATCATGTAACGGTCACTAAGAGTGTTACCATGTAATATAATGATCATGCAACGGACACTAAGAGTGTTACCATGTAATATAATGATCACGTAACGGTCACTAAGAGTGTTACCATGTAACGGTCACTAAGAGTGTTACCATGTAATATAATGATCATGTAACGGACACTAAGAGTGTTACCATGTAATATAATGATCACGTAACGGTCACTAAGAGTGTTACCATGTAACGGTCACTAAGAGTGTTACCATGTAATGGTCACTAAGAGCGTTAACATGTAATATAATGATCATGTAACGGTCACTAAGAGAGTTACCATGTAATATAGTGATCATGTAACGGTCACTAAGAGCGTTACCATGTAATATAATGATCATGTAACGGTCACTAAGAGTGTTACCATGTAATGGTCACTAAGAGTGTTACCATGTAATATAGTGATCATGTAACGGTCACTAAGAGTGTTACCATGTAATATAATGATCATGTAACGGTCACTAAGAGTGTTACCATGTAACGGTCACTAAGAGTGTAACCCGGAGATAAAATAACTGTACTCTTGTTCACGTTCTAGTCGTTGTTGTTTGCGGTGCATTTCCCAGCCTCACCTCTACGAGGGCCTGTATCAGCTGAACGGTCTTCCTGCCTGCCGCGGTGGAGTCCTCGTAGTTCAGAGACTCGATCTGCTTCGAGATCTCCCTGAACCATGCCTGCAGGTTCTCTGTCCAACACAACAACAAGCGCGTCAACAACACACATCAACATCTAGCGCGTTTAGAATGGAAGTATGGCATAGTGAGATCAGCTTTCACTAATGCAACAGGAATAGGTATGGTACAGTGAGCCATCAACAGGAATAAGTATGGTACAGTGAGCCATCAACAGGAATAAGTATGGTACAGTGAGCCATCAACAGGAATAAGTATGGTACAGTGAGCCATCAACAGGAATAAGTATGGTACAGTGAGCCCGCAACAGGAATAAGTATGGTACAGTGAGCCCGCAACAGGAATAAGTATTGTACAGTGAGCCTGCAACAGGAATAAGTATTATACAGTGAGCCCGCAACAGGAATAAGTATTATACAGTGAGCCTGAAACAGGAATAAGTATTATACAGTGAGCCATCAACAGGAATAAGTATGGTACAGTGAGCCATCAACAGGAATAAGCACGGTACAGTGAGCCATCAACAGGAATAAGTATGGTACAGTGAGCCCGCAACAGGAATAAGTATGGTACAGTGAGCCCGCAACAGGAATAGGCATGGTACAGTGAGCCTGCAACAGGAATAGGCATGGTACAGTGAGCCTGCAACAGGAATAGGCATGGTACAGTGAGCCTGCAACAGGAATAGGCATGGTACAGTGAGCCTGCAACAGGAATAAGTATTATACAGTGAGCACGCAACAGGAATAAGTATGGTACAGTGGGTGGTGGACCAGTCTTGATACACACAGGAAACAGTTGAATGTGAAAAACCCAGCAGCGTTGCAGTTCTTGACACAAACCGGGGCGTCTGGCACCTACTACCATACCCCGTTCAAAGGCACTTAAATATTTTGCCTTGTCCATTCACCCTCTGAACAGCAGACATACACAATCCATGTCTCAATTGTCTCAAGGCTTAAAAAAATAATTATTTAACCCGTCTCCTCCTCTTCATCTACACTGATTGAAGTGGATTTAACAAGTGACATCAATAAGGGATCATAGCTTTCACCTGGTGAGTCGATGTCATGGAAAGAGCAGGTGTTCCTAATGCTTTGTCCAGTCAGTGTACAGTACACCTCACACATATCAACAGTTTCAGTGATTGACTCCAACCAGAAGTCACAATAAGAGTATGGAGTCCAGATTGGGAACTACCAGCTGTGGTAATTATGTGTGTTTCGATGTCGAACTACCAGCTGTGATAATTATGTGTGTTGTAATGTCGAACTACCAGCTGTGGTAATTATGTGTGTTGTAATGTCGAAATACCAGCTGTGGTAATTATGTGTGTTTTAATGTCGAACTACCAGCTGTGGTAATTATGTGTGTTGTAATGTCGAACTACCAGCTGTGGTAATTATGTGTGTTTTAATGTCGAACTACCAGCTGTGGTAATTATGTGTGTTTTAATGTCGAACTACCAGCTGTGGTAATTATGTGTGTTTTAATGTCGAACTACCAGCTGTGGTAACTATGTGTGTTTTAATGTCGAACTACCAGCTGTGGTAATTATGTGTGTTTTAATGTCGAACTACCAGCTGTGGTAATTATGTGTGTTTTAATGTCGAACTACCAGCTGTGGTAATTATGTGTGTTTCGATGCCGTAGCTAGTTCCGCTATCATCCATCTCACCATTCTTCTCCACTCTGGTTAGAGGCTTGACCCCAGAGAAGACCTCAGCCAGCTCGGTCATCCTCTCAGATCCCTCAGCTCGATAACTCTCCCATTTCAGCTGCTTCTCTGACAGCATCTTCTTGAACATCTGAGGGGGAAAATAAACAGGGGGGGGAGGGGGGGGGGGACACAGATGGTGAATTCACCATTTATATTCAGAGACCCGACACGTCAGGGGGGGGGGGGGGGGAGACACAGATGGTGAATTCATAATTTATATTCAGAGACCCAACATGTGTTTGTTTTTTTAAATTGTGTAATTACAACTTGACTTGGCATCAAATCATATATGATACTGTTCAGACTCACCTCTTTGAGGGTGAACTCAAACTGGGCGGTGTCTAGGAGAACCTGGAACAGGATCTTGGGGTTGTACTTGGAGTCGTTGATCACCTGGTCTTTGATCTGGCGCAGACGCTTGTTGTTGGGATCATAGGCTGCAAGAAGAAAAGACAACACAGTTTAGGAATATAGTACCGCCTGGCGTGACACAGCGCCGCCTGGCGTGACACAGCGCCGCCTGGCGTGACACAGCGCCGCCTGGCGTGACACAGCGCCGCCTGGCGTGACACAGCGCCGCCTGGCGTGATATAGGAGCACCTGGCGTGATATAGGAGCGCCTGGCGTGATATAGGAGCGCCTGGCGTGATATAGGAGCACCTGGCGTGATATAGGAGCACCTGGCGTGATATAGGAGCACCTGGCGTGATATAGGAGCACCTGGCGTGATATAGGAGCACCTGGCGTGATATAGGAGCACCTGGCGTGATATAGGAGCGCCTGGCGTGATATAGGAGCACCTGGCGTGATATAGGAGCACCTGGCGTGATATAGGAGCGCCTGGCGTGATATAGGAGCACCTGGCGTGATATAGGAGCACCTGGCGTGATATAGGAGCACCTGGCGTGACACAGTGCAGCCTGACACGATCATACCCGAAGTTCTGTCTGATACGATGCTACTGGAGGTTCTGTCTGATACGATGCTACTGGAGGTTCTGTCTGATACGATGCTACTGGAGGTTCTGTCTGATACGATGCTACTGGAGGTTCTGTCTGATACGATGCTACTGGAGGTTCTGTCTGATACGATGCTACTGGAGGTTCTGTCTGATACGATGCTACTGGAGGTTCTGTCTGATACGATGCTACTGGAGGTTCTGTCTGATACGATGCTACTGGAGGTTCTGTCTGATACGATGCTACTGGAGGTTCTGTCTGATACGATGCTACTGGAGGTTCTGTCTGATACGATGCTACTGGAGGTTCTGTCTGATATGATGCTACTGGAGGTTCTGTCTGATATGATGCTACTGGAGGTTCTGTCTGATATGATGCTACTGGAGGTTCTGTCTGATATGATGCTACTGGAGGTTCTGTCTGATATGATGCTACTGGAGGTTCTGTCTGATATGATGCTACTGGAGGTTCTGTCTGATATGATTCTACTGGAGGTTCTGTCCTGCATCGTTTTGATACTAGTTCTCATTCCCACTTTAAACAAACTAAATTAAAAGGCTTCATGAACCCTTCATAAGGCCTTTATGGATGCTTCATGAACCCTTCATAAGGCCTTTATGGATGCTTCATGAACCCTTCATAAGGCCTTTATGGATGCTTCATGAACCCTTCATAAGGCCTTCATGGATGCTTCATGAACCCTTTACAGAAGCTTCATGATCCCTTCATAAGGCCTTTATGGATGCTTCATGAACCCTTTATAAGGCCTTTATGGATGCTTCATGAACCCTTTATGGATGCTTCATGAACCCTTCATAAGGCCTTTATGGATGCTTCATGAACCCTTCATAAGGCCTTCATGGATGCTTCATGAACCCTTTACAGAAGCTTCATGATCCCTTCATAAGGCCTTTATGGATGCTTCATGAACCCTTTATAAGGCCTTTATGGATGCTTCATGAACCCTTTATGGATGCTTCATGAACCCTTTATGGATGCTTCATGAACCCTTCATAAGGCCTTTATTAATGCTTCCATAAATCAGTTGTAAACCCATTTGATGCATGGACCTAGACGTCAACAGAAAGGCCCTACCTGAGTCTGCAGTGTGTAGCATCAGCCAGCGTATGGAAACGTTACAGTCCCGGAGACAGTTGAGCAGCTTCGGGACGTTATCCAGGATGATCTCCTCCCTCAGGAACCCTTCCTTCAGCAGCTGCTGGATCTGTGGCCTCAGGCCCTCCATGCTGACTGAATAACGACTGGCCTAGAGGAGGGTTGACGTACGGTTGGTTATAGGGTGTTATAACATGGCAGTCATAAGCAGGCCCTCCATGCTGACTGAATAACGACTGGCCTAGAGGAGGGTTGACGTACGGATAGTTATAGGGTGTTATAACATGGCAGTGGGGGGGGGGGTCATAAGCAGGCCCTCCATGCTGACTGAATAACGACTGGCCTAGAGGGTTGACGTACGGTTGGTTATAGGGTGTTATGACACCTTTTATAACATGGCAATGGGGGGGTCATAAGCAGGCCCTCAAACCTTCCACATTTTCCACAACAACTTGTGAAGGATATGATGGCAGAGTCACGTCTGTAGCAAGGCCTGATGGGAAACCGAGTGAAAACCATTTTGCGTTAGTAGACGTTTTGTCAGTGAGCCCGTTAGCCTCCGTACCTGCTCTCTGATATTGGCTGAGTCGTACCTGCTCTCTGATATTGGCTGAGTCGTACCTGCTCTCTGATATTGGCTGAGTCGTACCTGCTCTCTGATATTGGCTGAGTCGTACCTGCTCTCTGATATTGGCTGAGTCGTACCTGCTCTCTGATATTGGCTGAGTCCAGGGTGTAGTTGAGGGCGATCTTGGCAGCTTTATACGGTTCCCAGGCCTCCACCAGATTCACAGTGATTCCCATGTAGACACTGATGACCTGCAGCGGGAGAAATTGTCAATACTTGAAACCAGCGTAACGGCTGGAGGCCTAGGGAAATATACCGCATCAAGATCAACAAGTACTCTGAATGTTTTTCCTAGTATTCAGGGAAGTAGAGTTTAGATACAGTCTCTCACCCAGTATTCAGGGAAGTAGAGTTTAGATACAGTCTCTCACCCAGTTATCAGGGAAGTAGAGTTTAGATACCGTTATCAGGGAAGTAGAGTTTAGATACAGTCTCTCACCCAGTTATCAGGGAAGTAGAGTTTAGTTGAGTCTCTCACCCAGTTATCAGGGAAGTAGAGTTTAGATACCGTTATCAGGGAAGTAGAGTTTAGATACAGTCTCTCACCCAGTTATCAGGGAAGTACTTGTCCACTATCTCCCTCATCTTGGCCTGTTGAGTCTGAAGTATGGAGGGAATGAAGTAGAGACAGACATACAGCATGGCAGCCTGGTTAGCCAACGCTGTGCTGCGATGCTCAGGCAGAGGGTACGCAGACACCTGGGGGAGACACAGGACAGCTTTAGAGACACAGGACAGCTTTAGGAGACACATGACAGCTTTAGGAGACACAGGACAGCTTTAGGAGACACAGGACAGCTTTAGAGACACAGGACAGCTTTAGAGACACAGGACTAAACATGAGACTGGTTAGACTGGTTAGTTAACGCTGTGCTGCGATGCTCAGACACCTAGGGGGGGGAAACACAGGACAGCTTTAGGAGACACAGGACAGCTTTAGAGACACAGGACAGCTTTAGAGACACAGGACAGCTTTAGAGACACAGGACAGCTTTAGAGACAGGACGAAACATGGATCTGAGAATCAGACGATTTCATGATCATTACATACAAATAGAGACAATGTAATATTGTAGAATTAGTGAGTGTGTAAGAAATATCATTCAGTTCTAGGTTACTAACCACCTAAAGGGAACCAATGGGGTGTTTACATTACTTACTAGGAGAACAGTGGGTTAGTATGACACGAGTAACCCCTTTTAAAAAGGTAAGAAAACCAATGGTTTAAAAAAATAAATCAAGCAATCTATCCCTTTGAGTCTTACCTGGTTATAGATGTCATCAGAGCGCAGCCTCCCGATCACCATGCTGATGAAGGTAGAACTGATAGGTACTCTCTGGAAGTAGCTCTCGGGGTAGTTAGCTGGCCGCTTGGCCCCTGATTGGCTGGAGTAGCCAGTACTCCGCAGCAGCTTACAGATGTCATCCAGGTTAGAGTCCGCTGAGGAGCGGGCAGCACTGGACACACAAACAGGACATGGTTAAGGTAGTAACACGCTCCAATCAAATGTTGGTTTGTCTTTCATTAAAATTATAGATAGTATTGTATTAGTATAGTATTATAGATAGTAGTATAGTATTATAGATACAGTGCCTTGCGAAAGTATTCGGCCCCCTTGAACTTTGCGACCTTTTGCCACATTTCAGGCTTCAAACATAAAGATATAAAACTGTATTTTTTTGTGAAGAATCAACAACAAGTGGGACACAATCATGAAGTGGAACAACATTTATTGGATATTTCAAACTTTTTTAACAAATCAAAAACTGAAAAATTGGGCGTGCAAAATTATTCAGCCCCCTTAAGTTAATACTTTGTAGCGCCACCTTTTGCTGCGATTACAGCTGTAAGTCGCTTGGGGTATGTCTCTATCAGTTTTGCACATCGAGAGACTGACATTTTTTCCCATTCCTCCTTGCAAAACAGCTCGAGCTCAGTGAGGTTGGATGGAGAGCATTTGTGAACAGCAGTTTTCAGTTCTTTCCACAGATTCTCGATTGGATTCAGGTCAGGACTTTGACTTGGCCATTCTAACACCTGGATATGTTTATTTTTGAACCATTCCATTGTAGATTTTGCTTTATGTTTTGGATCATTGTCTTGTTGGAAGACAAATCTCCGTCCCAGTCTCAGGTCTTTTGCAGACTCCATCAGGTTTTCTTCCAGAATGGTCCTGTATTTGGCTCCATCCATCTTCCCATCAATTTTAACCATCTTCCCTGTCCCTGCTGAAGAAAAGCAGGCCCAAACCATGATGCTGCCACCACCATGTTTGACAGTGGGGATGGTGTGTTCAGCTGTGTTGCTTTTACGCCAAACATAACGTTTTGCATTGTTGCCAAAAAGTTCAATTTTGGTTTCATCTGACCAGAGCACCTTCTTCCACATGTTTGGTGTGTCTCCCAGGTGGCTTGTGGCAAACTTTAAACGACACTTTTTATGGATATCTTTAAGAAATGGCTTTCTTCTTGCCACTCTTCCATAAAGGCCAGATTTGTGCAATATACGACTGTTGTTGTCCTATGGACAGAGTCTCCCACCTCAGCTGTAGATCTCTGCAGTTCATCCAGAGTGATCATGGGCCTCTTGGCTGCATCTCTGATCAGTCTTCTCCTTGTATGAGCTGAAAGTTTAGAGGGACGGCCAGGTCTTGGTAGATTTGCAGTGGTCTGATACTCCTTCCATTTCAATATTATCGCTTGCACAGTGCTCCTTGGGATGTTTAAAGCTTGGGAAATCTTTTTGTATCCAAATCCGGCTTTAAACTTCTTCACAACAGTATCTCGGACCTGCCTGGTGTGTTCCTTGTTCTTCATGATGCTCTCTGCGCTTTTAACGGACCTCTGAGACTATCACAGTGCAGGTGCATTTATACGGAGACTTGATTACACACAGGTGGATTGTATTTATCATCATTAGTCATTTAGGTCAACATTGGATCATTCAGAGATCCTCACTGAACTTCTGGAGAGAGTTTGCTGCACTGAAAGTAAAGGGGCTGAATAATTTTGCACGCCCAATTTTTCAGTTTTTGATTTGTTAAAAAAGTTTGAAATATCCAATAAATGTCGTTCCACTTCATGATTGTGTCCCACTTGTTGTTGATTCTTCACAAAAAAATACATTTTATATCTTTATGTTTGAAGCCTGAAGTGTGGCAAAAGGTCGCAAAGTTCAAGGGGGCCGAATACTTTCGCAAGGCACTGTATGTATAAATGTTTGTTTTTCTTTCATAAAAATTATAGATAGTATTATATTAGTATTATATCAGTATAGTATTATATTATATTAGTATAGTATTATAGATAGTAGTATAGTATTACAGATAGTAGTATAGTATTACAGATAGTAGTATAGTATTATAGATAGTATAGTATTATAGATATATATAAATGTTTGTTTTTCATTCTTTCATATACATCAGATTTCAGCCAGTGAAATGTTTTCAAAACCAAATCAAAATGTTATTGGTCACAGAAACATATTTAGCAGATGTTATTGTGTGTTGTGAAATGTTTGTGCAAAATTGCTTAGGAGACAGAAGCAGAGCTTACATGTCTGTCAGCGCTCTCTCACTGTCCTAGTATTATAGTAATAGAGATAGTATTATAGTATTATAGTATTATAGTATTATAGATAGTACTACAGTATTATAGATAGTAGTACAGCATTATAGATAGTAGTATAGCATTATAGATAGTATTACAGTATTATAGAGTATTATAGTATTATAGATAGTAGTAAAGCATTATAGATAGTATTACAGTATTATAGAGAGTATTATAGTATTATAGAGAGTAGTATAGTATTATAGAGAGTATTATAGTATTATAGATAGTAGTATAGTATTATAGATAGTAGTATAGATAGTATTACAGTATTATAGAGAGTAGTATAGTATTATAGATAGTATTACAGTATTATAGAGAGTAGTATAGTATTATAGAGAGTATTATAGTATTATAGAGAGTATTATAGTATTATAGATAGTAGTATAGATAGTAGTATTACAGTATTATAGAGAGTAGTATAGTAGTATAGATAGTATTACAGTATTATAGAGAGTATTATAGTATTATAGATAGTAGTATAGATAGTATTACAGTATTATAGAGAGTAGTATAGTATTATAGATAGTATTACAGTATTATAGATAGTAGTATAGATAGTAGTATAGCATTATAGACAGTATTACAGTATTAGAGAGTATTATAGTATTATAGAGAGTATCATAGTATTATAGACAGTAGTATAGATAGTAGTATTACAGTATTATAGATAGTATTAGAGAGTATTATAGTATTATAGATAGTAGTAGAGTATTATAGATAGTAGTAGAGTATTATAAATAGTATTATAGATAGTAGTATAGGCAGTATTATAGATAGTATTACAGTATTATAGATAGTATTACAGTATTATAGAGAGTATCATAGATAGTAGTATAGCATTATAGATAGTAGTATAGATAGTAGTATTACAGTATTATAGATAGCATTACAGTATTATAGAGTGTATTATAGTATCATAGATAGTATCATAGCATTATAGATAGTAGTATAGATAGTAGTATTACAGTATTATAGCTAATATTACAGTATTATAGCTAGTATTACAGTATTATAGCTAGTATTACAGTATTACAGATAGTATTACTGGCAGCATTAAAGGGTCCCTGACAAATAACAAAGAGGATTGATTCTTAAAAGGTTTGAAATGTATAAAGGATGTAGAAGCCATTTCCCCCCAAAAACAGCAGCAAAGGTCTCACCTGTATCTATAGTAGGACACCAGCATCCTCTCTCTGACCTCCCCCTCCATCTTCTGGTCAATAACCAACAGCATGACTCCATAGAGATACAGGGCCTCACACTGGTTAACAAGGAGACAAACAGCACATCGTAGGACTCTCTCATACCTTCTGGACATACAGGGCCTCACACTGGTTAACAAGGAGACAAACAACACATGGTAGGACTCTCTCATACCTTCTGGACATACAGGACCTCACACTGGTTAACAAGGAGACAAACAACACATGGTAGGACTCTCTCATACCTTCAGGACCTCACACTGGTTAACAAGGAGACAAACAACACATGGTAGGACTCTAACATACCTTCAGGACATCGCCAAACAAGGACAATTTTCCTAAATGTATATAAGTTGATCATAGAGCTACGAAGCTTCCAGAGAACACGCGCGTCCCCCCCCGGGGGGCCCTTTTACAAAATCTAAGTAATTACAAGAGATTGGGGCGGCAGGGTAGCCTAGTGGTTAGAGGGGGTAGGCAGGTGGTTAGAGCGTTGGACTAGTAACCAAAAGGTTGCAAGATCGAATCTCCCAAGCTGACGAGGTAAAAAATCTGTCGTTCTGCCCCTGAACAAGGCAGTTAACCCACTGTTCCTAGAACGTCATTGAAAATACGAATTTGTTCTTAACTGACTTGACTAGTAAAATAAAGATGTAAATGTTGTTGTTTTACCAGGAGCTGTTTTCCATCCTCATTCAGCAGCACAGTCTCCAGGGTCTGTTGAATGTAAACTCCTTCATACAGGTCATCCAGGTACCTGGAGAGAAGAACGTCTGATTAGATAAAGCATGGTGAGGAGACAGAGACAGAACGGCTGATTAGATAAAGCATGGTGAGGAGACAGAGACAGCTGATTAGATAAAGCATGGTGAGGAGACAGAGACAGCTGATTAGATAAAGCATGGTGAGGAGACAGAGACAGCTGATTAGATAAAGCATGGTGAGGAGACAGAGACAGAACAGCTGATTAGATAAAGCATGGTGAGGAGACAGAGACAGAACAGCTGATTAGATAAAGCATGGTGAGGAGACAGAGACAGAACAGCTGATTAGATAAAGCATGGTGAGGAGACAGAACAGCTGATTAGATAAAGCATGGTGAGGAGACAGAGACAGCTGATTAGATAAAGCATGGTGAGGAGACAGAGACAGAACGGCTGATTAGATAAAGCATGGTGAGGAGACAGAGACAGCTGATTAGATAAAGCATGGTGAGGAGACAGAACAGCTGATTAGATAAAGCATGGTGAGGAGACAGACAGCTGATTAGATAAAGCATGGTGAGGAGACAGAGACAGCTGATTAGATAAAGCATGGTGAGGAGACAGAGACAGCTGATTAGATAAAGCATGGTGAGGAGACAGAGACAGCTGATTAGATAAAGCATGGTGAGGAGACAGAGACAGAACAGCTGATTAGATAAAGCATGGTGAGGAGACAGAACAGCTGATTAGATAAAGCATGGTGAGGAGACAGAACAGCTGATTAGATACAGCATGGTGAGGAGACAGAGACAGAACAGCTGATTAGATACAGCATGGTGAGGAGACAGAACAGCTGATTAGATAAAGCATGGTGAGGAGACAGAGACAGAACAGCTGATTAGATACAGCATGGTGAGGAGACAGAACAGCTGATTAGATACAGCATGGTGAGGAGACAGAACAGCTGATTAGATAAAGCATGGTGAGGAGACAGAGACAGCTGATTAGATAAAGCATGGTGAGGAGACAGAGACAGCTGATTAGATAAAGCATGGTGAGGAGACAGAGACAGAACAGCTGATTAGATAAAGCATGGTGAGGAGACAGAGACAGCTGATTAGATAAAGCATGGTGAGGAGACAGAGACAGAACAGCTGATTAGATAAAGCATGGTGAGGAGACAGAGACAGCTGATTAGATAAAGCATGGTGAGGAGACAGAGACAGCTGATTAGATAAAGCATGGTGAGGAGACAGAGACAGAACAGCTGATTAGATAAAGCATGGTGAGGAGACAGAGACAGCTGATTAGATAAAGCATGGTGAGGAGACAGAGACAGAACAGCTGATTAGATAAAGCATGGTGAGGAGACAGAGACAGCTGATTAGATAAAGCATGGTGAGGAGACAGAGACAGAACAGCTGATTAGATAAAGCATGGTGAGGAGACAGAGACAGCTGATTAGATAAAGCATGGTGAGGAGACAGAGACAGCTGATTAGATAAAGCATGGTGAGGAGACAGAGACAGCTGATTAGATAAAGCATGGTGAGGAGACAGAGACAGCTGATTAGATAAAGCATGGTGAGGAGACAGAGACAGCTGATTAGATAAAGCATGGTGAGGAGACAGAGACAGCTGATTAGATAAAGCATGGTGAGGAGACAGAGACAGCTGATTAGATAAAGCATGGTGAGGAGACAGAGACAGAACAGCTGATTAGATAAAGCATGGTGAGGAGACAGAGACAGAACAGCTGATTAGATACAGCATGGTGAGGAGACAGAGACAGCGGATTAGATAAAGCATGGTGAGGAGACAGAGACAGAACAGCTGATTAGATACAGCATGGTGAGGAGACAGAACAGCTGATTAGATACAGCATGGTGAGGAGACAGAACAGCTGATTAGATAAAGCATGGTGAGGAGACAGAGACAGCTGATTAGATAAAGCATGGTGAGGAGACAGAGACAGCTGATTAGATAAAGCATGGTGAGGAGACAGAGACAGAACAGCTGATTAGATACAGCATGGTGAGGAGACAGAGACAGAACAGCTGATTAGATACAGCATGGTGAGGAGACAGAACAGCTGATTAGATAAAGCATGGTGAGGAGACAGAGACAGAACAGCTGATTAGATACAGCATGGTGAGGAGACAGAGACAGCTGATTAGATAAAGCATGGTGAGGAGACAGAGACAGAACAGCTGATTAGATAAAGCATGGTGAGGAGACAGAGACAGCTGATTAGATACAGCATGGTGAGGAGACAGAACAGCTGATTAGATACAGCATGGTGAGGAGACAGAACAGCTGATTAGATAAAGCATGGTGAGGAGACAGAGACAGAACAGCTGATTAGATACAGCATGGTGAGGAGACAGAGACAGCTGATTAGATAAAGCATGGTGAGGAGACAGAGACAGCTGATTAGATAAAGCATGGTGAGGAGACAGAGACAGCTGATTAGATAAAGCATGGTGAGGAGACAGAGACAGCTGATTAGATAAAGCATGGTGAGGAGACAGAGACAGCTGATTAGATAAAGCATGGTGAGGAGACAGAACAGCTGATTAGATAAAGCATGGTGAGGAGACAGAGACAGAACAGCTGATTAGATAAAGCATGGTGAGGAGACAGAGACAGCTGATTAGATAAAGCATGGTGAGGAGACAGAGACAGAACAGCTGATTAGATAAAGCATGGTGAGGAGACAGAGACAGCTGATTAGATAAAGCATGGTGAGGAGACAGAGACAGAACAGCTGATTAGATAAAGCATGGTGAGGAGACAGAGACAGCTGATTAGATAAAGCATGGTGAGGAGACAGAACAGCTGATTAGATAAAGCATGGTGAGGAGACAGAGACAGAACAGCTGATTAGATAAAGCATGGTGAGGAGACAGAACGGCTGATTAGATAAAGCATGGTGAGGAGACAGAGACAGCGGATTAGATAAAGCATGGTGAGGAGACAGAACAGCTGATTAGATAAAGCATGGTGAGGAGACAGAGACAGAACAGCTGATTATATAAAGCATGGTGAGGAAACAGAGACAGCTGATTAGATAAAGCATGGTGAGGAGACAGAACAGCTGATTAGATAAAGCATGGTGAGGAGACAGAGACAGAACAGCTGATTATATAAAGCATGGTGAGGAAACAGAGACAGCTGATTAGATAAAGCATGGTGAGGAGACAGAGACAGAACAGCTGATTAGATAAAGCATGGTGAGGAGACAGAGACAGCTGATTAGATAAAGCATGGTGAGGAGACAGAGACAGCTGATTAGATAAAGCATGGTGAGGAGACAGAGACAGCTGATTAGATAAAGCATGGTGAGGAGACAGAGACAGCTGATTAGATAAAGCATGGTGAGGAAATAGAGACAGAACAGAACAGCTGATTAGATACAGCATGGTGAGGAGACAGAGACAGAACAGCTGATTAGATACAGCATGGTGAGGAGACAGAGACAGAACAGCTGATTAGATACAGCATGGTGAGGAGACAGAGACAGAACAGCTGATTAGATAAAGCATGGTGAGGAGACAGAGACAGAACAGCTGATTAGATACAGCATGGTGAGGAGACAGAGACAGAACAGCTGATTAGATACAGCATGGTGAGGAGACAGAACAGCTGATTAGATAAAGCATGGTGAGGAGACAGAGACAGAACAGCTGATTAGATACAGCATGGTGAGGAGACAGAGACAGAACAGCTGATTAGATACAGCATGGTGAGGAGACAGAGACAGCTGATTAGATAAAGCATGGTGAGGAAATAGAGACAGAACAGAACAGCTGATTAGATACAGCATGGTGAGGAGACAGAGACAGAACAGCTGATTAGATACAGCATGGTGAGGAGACAGAGACAGAACAGCTGATTAGATACAGCATGGTGAGGAGACAGAGACAGAACAGCTGATTAGATAAAGCATGGTGAGGAGACAGAGACAGAACAGCTGATTAGATACAGCATGGTGAGGAGACAGAGACAGAACAGCTGATTAGATACAGCATGGTGAGGAGACAGAACAGCTGATTAGATAAAGCATGGTGAGGAGACAGAGACAGAACAGCTGATTAGATACAGCATGGTGAGGAGACAGAGACAGCTGATTAGATAAAGCATGGTGAGGAGACAGAGACAGCTGATTAGATAAAGCATGGTGAGGAGACAGAACAGCTGATTAGATAAAGCATGGTGAGGAGACAGAGACAGAACAGCTGATTAGATACAGCATGGTGAGGAGACAGAACAGCTGATTAGATAAAGCATGGTGAGGAGACAGAGACAGCTGATTAGATAAAGCATGGTGAGGAGACAGAACAGCTGATTAGATAAAGCATGGTGAGGAGACAGAGACAGAACAGCTGATTAGATACAGCATGGTGAGGAGACAGAACAGCTGATTAGATAAAGCATGGTGAGGAGACAGAGACAGAACAGCTGATTAGATAAAGCATGGTGAGGAGACAGAGACAGAACAGCTGATTAGATAAAGCATGGTGAGGAGACAGAACAGCTGATTAGATAAAGCATGGTGAGGAGACAGAGACAGCTGATTAGATAAAGCATGGTGAGGAGACAGAGACAGAACAGCTGATTATATAAAGCATGGTGAGGAGACAGAGACAGAACAGCTGATTAGATAAAGCATGGTGAGGAGACAGAGACAGAACAGCTGATTAGATAAAGCATGGTGAGGAGACAGAGACAGCTGATTAGATAAAGCATGGTGAGGAGACAGAGACAGCTGATTAGATAAAGCATGGTGAGGAGACAGAGACAGAACAGCTGATTAGATAAAGCATGGTGAGGAGACAGAGACAGCTGATTAGATAAAGCATGGTGAGGAGACAGAGACAGCTGATTAGATAAAGCATGGTGAGGAGACAGAGACAGAACAGCTGATTAGATAAAGCATGGTGAGGAGACAGAGACAGCTGATTAGATAAAGCATGGTGAGGAGACAGAGACAGCTGATTAGATAAAGCATGGTGAGGAGACAGAGACAGCTGATTAGATAAAGCATGGTGAGGAGACAGAGACAGAACAGCTGATTAGATAAAGCATGGTGAGGAGACAGAACAGCTGATTAGATAAAGCATGGTGAGGAGACAGAGACAGCTGATTAGATAAAGCATGGTGAGGAGACAGAACAGCTGATTAGATAAAGCATGGTGAGGAGACAGAGACAGCTGATTAGATAAAGCATGGTGAGGAGACAGAACAGCTGATTAGATAAAGCATGGTGAGGAGACAGAGACAGCTGATTAGATAAAGCATGGTGAGGAGACAGAGACAGAACAGCTGATTAGATACAGCATGGTGAGGAGACAGAGACAGAACAGCTGATTAGATACAGCATGGTGAGGAGACAGAGACAGAACAGCTGATTAGATACAGCATGGTGAGGAGACAGAGACAGAACAGCTGATTAGATACAGCATGGTGAGGAGACAGAGACAGAACAGCTGATTAGATACAGCATGGTGAGGAGACAGAGACAGCGGATTAGATAAAGCATGGTGAGGAGACAGAGACAGAACAGCTGATTAGATACAGCATGGTGAGGAGACAGAACAGCTGATTAGATAAAGCATGGTGAGGAGACAGAGACAGCTGATTAGATAAAGCATGGTGAGGAGACAGAACAGCTGATTAGATACAGCATGGTGAGGAGACAGAACAGCTGATTAGATACAGCATGGTGAGGAGACAGAGACAGAACAGCTGATTAGATAAAGCATGGTGAGGAGACAGAACAGCTGATTAGATACAGCATGGTGAGGAGACAGAGACAGCTGATTAGATAAAGCATGGTGAGGAGACAGAACAGCTGATTAGATAAAGCATGGTGAGGAGACAGAGACAGAACAGCTGATTAGATACAGCATGGTGAGGAGACAGAGACAGCTGATTAGATAAAGCATGGTGAGGAGACAGAGACAGCTGATTAGATAAAGCATGGTGAGGAGACAGAGACAGCTGATTAGATAGAGCATGGTGAAGAGACAGAACAGCTGATTAGATAAAGCATGGTGAGGAGACAGAGACAGCTGATTAGATAAAGCATGGTGAGGAGACAGAGACAGCGGATTAGATAAAGCATGGTGAGGAGACAGAGACAGAACAGCTGATTAGATAAAGCATGGTGAGGAGACAGAGACAGCTGATTAGATAAAGCATGGTGAGGAGACAGAGACAGAACAGCTGATTAGATAAAGCATGGTGAGGAGACAGAACAGCTGATTAGATAAAGCATGGTGAGGAGACAGAGACAGCTGATTAGATAAAGCATGGTGAGGAGACAGAGACAGCTGATTAGATAAAGCATGGTGAGGAGACAGAGACAGAACAGCTGATTAGATAAAGCATGGTGAGGAGACAGAACAGCTGATTAGATAAAGCATGGTGAGGAGACAGAGACAGCTGATTAGATAAAGCATGGTGAGGAGACAGAGACAGCTGATTAGATAAAGCATGGTGAGGAGACAGAACAGCTGATTAGATAAAGCATGGTGAGGAGACAGAGACAGCTGATTAGATAAAGCATGGTGAGGAGACAGAGACAGCTGATTAGATAAAGCATGGTGAGGAGACAGAGACAGCTGATTAGATAAAGCATGGTGAGGAGAGAGACAGAACAGCTGATTAGATAAAGCATGGTGAGGAGACAGAGACAGCTGATTAGATAAAGCATGGTGAGGAGACAGAGACAGCTGATTAGATAAAGCATGGTGAGGAGACAGAACAGCTGATTAGATAAAGCATGGTGAGGAGACAGAGACAGCTGATTAGATAAAGCATGGTGAGGAGACAGAGACAGCTGATTAGATAAAGCATGGTGAGGAGACAGAGACAGCTGATTAGATAAAGCATGGTGAGGAGACAGAGACAGCTGATTAGATAAAGCATGGTGAGGAGACAGAACAGCTGATTAGATACAGCATGGTGAGGAGACAGAACAGCTGATTAGATAAAGCATGGTGAGGAGACAGAGACAGAACAGCTGATTAGATAAAGCATGGTGAGGAGACAGAGACAGCTGATTAGATAAAGCATGGTGAGGAGACAGAGACAGCTGATTAGATAAAGCATGGTGAGGAGACAGAGACAGCTGATTAGATACAGCATGGTGAGGAGACAGAGACAGCTGATTAGATACAGCATGGTGAGGAGACAGAGACAGCTGATTAGATAAAGCATGGTGAGGAGACAGAGACAGCTGATTAGATAAAGCATGGTGAGGAGACAGAGACAGCTGATTAGATAAAGCATGGTGAGGAGACAGAACAGCTGATTAGATAAAGCATGGTGAGGAGACAGAGACAGCTGATTAGATAAAGCATGGTGAGGAGACAGAACAGCTGATTAGATAAAGCATGGTGAGGAAACAGAGACAGCGGATTAGATAAAGCATGGTGAGAAGACAGAACAGCTGATTAGATACAGCATGGTGAGGAGACAGAACAGCTGATTAGATACAGCATGGTGAGGAGACAGAGACAGCTGATTAGATAAAGCATGGTGAGGAGACAGAACAGCTGATTAGATAAAGCATGGTGAGGAGACAGAGACAGCTGATTAGATAAAGCATGGTGAGGAGACAGAGACAGCGGATTAGATAAAGCATGGTGAGAAGACAGAACAGCTGATTAGATACAGCATGGTGAGGAGACAGAACAGCTGATTAGATACAGCATGGTGAGGAGACAGAACAGCTGATTAGATAAAGCATGGTGAGGAGACAGAGACAGAACAGCTGATTAGATACAGCATGGTGAGGAGACAGAGACAGAACAGCTGATTAGATAAAGCATGGTGAGGAGACAGAGACAGAACAGCTGATTAGATACAGCATGGTGAGGAGACAGAACAGCTGATTAGATACAGCATGGTGAGGAGACAGAACAGCTGATTAGATAAAGCATGGTGAGGAGACAGAGACAGCTGATTAGATAAAGCATGGTGAGGAGACAGAGACAGCTGATTAGATAAAGCATGGTGAGGAGACAGAGACAGCTGATTAGATAAAGCATGGTGAGGAGACAGAGACAGCTGATTAGATAAAGCATGGTGAGGAGACAGAACAGCTGATTAGATAAAGCATGGTGAGGAGACAGAGACAGCTGATTAGATAAAGCATGGTGAGGAGACAGAACAGCTGATTAGATACAGCATGGTGAGGAGACAGAGACAGCGGATTAGATAAAGCATGGTGAGGAGACAGAGACAGAACAGCTGATTAGATAAAGCATGGTGAGGAGACAGAGACAGAACAGCTGATTAGATACAGCATGGTGAGGAGACAGAGACAGCGGATTAGATAAAGCATGGTGAGGAGACAGAGACAGCTGATTAGATAAAGCATGGTGAGGAGACAGAACAGCTGATTAGATAAAGCATGGTGAGGAGACAGAGACAGAACAGCTGATTAGATACAGCATGGTGAGGAGACAGAGACAGCGGATTAGATAAAGCATGGTGAGGAGACAGAGACAGAACAGCTGATTAGATAAAGCATGGTGAGGAGACAGAACAGCTGATTAGATAAAGCATGGTGAGGAGACAGAGACAGCTGATTAGATAAAGCATGGTGAGGAGACAGAGACAGCTGATTAGATAAAGCATGGTGAGGAGACAGAGACAGCTGATTAGATAAAGCATGGTGAGGAGACAGAACAGCTGATTAGATAAAGCATGGTGAGGAGACAGAACAGCTGATTAGATAAAGCATGGTGAGGAGACAGAGACAGCTGATTAGATAAAGCATGGTGAGGAGACAGAGACAGCTGATTAGATAAAGCATGGTGAGGAGACAGAGACAGCTGATTAGATAAAGCATGGTGAGGAGACAGAGACAGCTGATTAGATAAAGCATGGTGAGGAGACAGAGACAGCTGATTAGATAAAGCATGGTGAGGAAACAGAGACAGCGGATTAGATAAAGCATGGTGAGAAGACAGAACAGCTGATTAGATACAGCATGGTGAGGAGACAGAACAGCTGATTAGATAAAGCATGGTGAGGAGACAGAGACAGCTGATTAGATAAAGCATGGTGAGAAGACAGAACAGCTGATTAGATACAGCATGGTGAGGAGACAGAACAGCTGATTAGATAAAGCATGGTGAGGAGACAGAACAGCTGATTAGATAAAGCATGGTGAGGAGACAGAGACAGCTGATTAGATAAAGCATGGTGAGGAGACAGAACAGCTGATTAGATAAAGCATGGTGAGGAGACAGAACAGCTGATTAGATAAAGCATGGTGAGGAGACAGAGACAGCTGATTAGATAAAGCATGGTGAGGAGACAGAGACAGCTGATTAGATAAAGCATGGTGAGGAGACAGAGACAGCTGATTAGATACAGCATGGCGAGGAGACAGAACAGCTGATTAGATAAAGCATGGTGAGGAGACATTACGGAGAGACAGACTACTTGACACAACACACAGTAAGACTTCAGTTCAATGTCATGGTCAGACGGTCAGTCGGACAGACAGAGAGACAACACACAGTAAGACTTCAGCTCAACGTTATGGTGAGACAGACAGACAGACAGACAGACAGAGACTACTTGACACAACACACAGTAAGACTTCAGCTCAATGACTGAACAGACAAAAAATATGTAAATCCTTACGACGATATCGTAAGGAGGTAATTCTGTATGACCTGATTAGATCAACGATGTACTTGTGGACACTTTCAAACGCCAGGTAGAATCGTGAAAGTATCTCCAGGTTGTTCTCCCGGAACTCATCGTCCAGATCCTGCAGATCTGGTTTGGCTTCTAGCTTACTGTCGTAGTACTCTGGACCCTGGAAGGTAACGGGGGAATATAAAGGGTTACTCATGGACGTAACATTATCCCTGTTCTTCATCATCATCATCATCATCATCATGATAACTGGAAAGACTGTCGTAGTACTCTGGACCCTGGAAGGCAACAGGGGAATATAAAGGGTTACTCATGGACGTAACATTATCCCTGTTCTTCATCATCATCATCATCATCATCATGATAACTGGAAAGACTGTCGTAGTACTCTGGACCCTGGAAGGCAACGGGGGAATATAAAGGGTTACTCATGGACATAACATTATCCCTGTTCTTCATCATCATCATCATCATGATAACTGGAAAGACTGTCGTAGTACTCTGGACCCTGGAAGGCAACGGGGGAATATAAAGGGTTACTCATGGACATAACATTATCCCTGTTCTTCATCATCATCATCATCATCGTGATAACTGGAAAGACTGTCGTAGTACTCTGGACCCTGGAAGGCAACGGGGGAATATAAAGGGTTACTCATGGACATAACATTATCCCTGTTCTTCATCATCATCATCATCATGATAACTGGAAAGACTGTCGTAGTACTCTGGACCCTGGAAGGCAACGGGGGAATATAAAGGGTTACTCATGGACATAACATTATCCCTGTTCTTCATCATCATCATCATCGTGATAACTGGAAAGACTGTCGTAGTACTCTGGACCCTGGAAGGCAACGGGGGAATATAAAGGGTTACTCATGGACATAACATTATCCCTGTTCTTCGTCGTCATCATCATCATCATCATCATCATCATCTTGCCTATGCCGTTCTGTACCATCTCTCATTCACATATCTTTATGTACATATTCTTTATCCCCTTACACTTGTGTGTATAAGGTAGTAGTTTTGGAATTGTTAGCTAGATTACTCGTTGGTTATTACTGCATTGTCGGAACTAGAAGCACAAGCATTTCACTACACTCACATTAACATCTGCTAACCATGTGTATGTCACAAATAAAATTTGATTTGTACTTCATCATCATCATGCCATAACACATTCTAAACAATCTAGTTCATAGAAGACAGGTGGCAATCACATAACTTGAAAGACCTAACCATGACACTGGCGGTGTGTGTCCATTATCTAAGGAGGTGCACCCCAAACAATGTCCTTTCACTGTGATCTCATCTCATACTCATTTAACAAGACAACCCCTCTCACCTTGAAGTAGCTGAAGTCACAGATGATGTCTCCGTATTTCTGCTGGTCGCTCTTGTCTTTGAGTCTGAAGACAGCAGGGATGAACTCCGAGAGGCGGAGGAGCTCGGCTATGATAGCGTTTCCCCGGGACACGATCCTCAGCACCGCCTGACCACACAGGTTGTTTTCCGCCAGGAAATCCACCATGGCGGCGGTCTCAGGTCGACAAGGCGCCTCTGCAATTCGGGCTCTGGCCCACTTCTACACTAGTATTGTATAAACAAAAAAGAGACACAGCTGCCACAGGTTAAACCAGGGCTAAAACTGCATCTCTAAATAGTATTCATTTGTATAATGTTAACGAGTTCAGATAGCTACATGAAACAATTGTGCATGTAGTTATCACCAGCAGGTTAGTTTGAAGCTAGTGGCCGGAAAGATATTTTGCAACAAGCGGTGAATTCTACCGACCCGAGCGATGACTAGTTTTCAACTTTCTAAATATTTTACATGCATCATTTCACAACCGTACTCACCTTAAGGTATACACCTATAGGATAGTGTAGTTGCTCGCTAAATGTTGACCGTTTCAAGTTGTTCAATTCAATTCCTGTTTACCATCACATGACAAACCACATGATTCATCTTCCATGCAGAGTGTTTGTGGACCACTAGGTGGCGACGAAGTCAAGACTAAGAGCAGGGGGCTTTTCTTCTTCGTGTGAATTTTCTGCCGCTTCTTCTTCTTCGTTGCTATTATGGCGGTCCGCAAACAAATATTATAGGTGCATGTCTCCACCTACTGTATTGGCTGTGTATCAGCCTACTATTCTGTGGTATAAATTCATTACTTTGTGAAAAAATTGGCCTACTAACTAACCCTACACCCATTAAAACCTCACCACTATACACTATCTAACCCTGTACCTATACACTATTTAACCCTGTACCTATACACTATCTACTATCTAACCCTGTACCTGTACACCCTCCCACTTCTTCGAGCCCTCAACATCAGCCTGGGAGGATGTAACCTCTCTTCTCTAAACTCCTTGCAGATCTTCTACACTAAAATCTCTCTGCTGCTGCAACTACCTCATCTATCTTCTGTGGTTTCTGCTCCATCAGCGCAGTACAGTTGATCACCATGGCTACAAACGCAAGAAATCCAACCTTACTTCTGTCCTATTCAGTGGGGGGGGGCTTCCAGTTGAATCACTCACCCTTGGGCTGTCCGCTACTCTCTTCGCTGCCTCAGCATAGGAAACGTTCTACCCCATGCGAACACTGGCAATCTCAACCTGTCTCTCTCTCTCTCTCAACTTGTCTCTCTCTCTCTCAACCTGTCTCTCTCTCTCTCTCTCTCTCTCTCTCTCTGTCTCTCTCTCTCTGTCTCTCTGTCTCTCTCTCTCTCTCTCTCTCTCTCTCTCTCTCTCTCTCTCTCTCTCTCTCTCTCTCTCTCTCTCTCTCTCTCTGTCTGTCTCTCTGTCTCTCTCTCCCTCTCTCTGTCTCTCTCTCTCTCTCTCTCTCTCTCGCTCTCTCTCTCTCTCTCTCTTTCAGGGCACTTTGTATCCCCAGCTGCATTGTCAACCCCACAGTGCTTTCTCTATCCCAGCTTTACACTCCTATCCTGCACAGTTCTCACATCTTGGGATCTCCCTTCTTCACACTGCTGCAACACCTCTGAATCCTTGGCACCTAAAGCACCGTAACGGGTTTGGAACATACTGTAGACCCTCACAGAATAGCAACTATAACCTTACGTCACCTTATCCAACCTGGACTTAAGGGGTAAACGTAACATAGTAAATGTAACTACAGGACGTTCCAATTAGTGTGACATGTTTAAGTTTCGCATGGTATGTATTAACTTGTGGATGTACATTTTACATTTCGACTGATATGTTATGAATCACAATTCGTACAATATGTTACAAATTTGCAATAATCATACATGTTCCGATTTCCAATTTGTTGTAACTAATGTTATATAAGTGGCTAGGTAGCTAATCGTTAATGTTAGCTTGGTGGCTAAGGTTAGATAAGTTAGGGGATTAGGGGTTAAGGTTAGGGTTCATGTTAGGGTTACAGTTGTGGCTGCTTCACATGATGTATTGTTGTCCCTACCTTGCCTTTTGTGCTGTTGTCTGTGCCCAATAATGTTTGTACCATGTTTTGTGCTGCTACCATGTTGTGCTGCTACCATGTTGTTTTCATGTTGTATTGCTACCATGCTATGTTGTTGTCTTTAGGTCTCTCTTTATGTAGTGTTGTGGTGTCTCTCTTGTCGTAATGTGTTTTGTCCTATTTTTTAAACATTTATCCCACGTTCCCGCAGGAGGCCTTTTGGTAAGAATTTGTTCTTAACTGACATGCCTAGTTAAATAAAGTTTTTTTTTTTTAAATAAAGGGTTAAGGTTAGGAATTAGTTTAAAAGGTTAAGGTTAGGAGTTAGTTTAAAGGGTTAAGGTTAGGAGTTAGTTTAAAGGGTTAAGGTTAGGAGTTAGTTTATAGGGTTAAGGTTAGGAGTTAGTTTAAAGGGTTAAGGTTAGGAGTTAGTTTATAGGGTTAAGGTTAGGAGTTAGTTTAAAGGGTTAAGGTTAGGGGTTAGTTTAAAGGGTTAAGGTTAGGAGTTAGTTTAAAGGGTTAAGGTTAGGAGTTAGTTTAAAGGGTTAAGGTTAGGAGTTAGTTTAAAGGGTTAAGGTTAGGAGTTAGTTTATAGGGTTAAGGTTAGGAGTTAGTTTAAAGGGTTAAGGTTAGGAGTTAGTTTAAAGGGTTAAGGTTAGGAGTTAGTTTATAGGGTTAAGGTTAGGAGTTAGTTTAAAGGGTTAAGGTTAGGAGTTAGTTTAAAGGGTTAAGGTTAGGAGTTAGTTTAAAGGGTTAAGGTTAGGAGTTAGTTTAAAAGGTTAAGGTTAGGAGTTAGTTTATAGGGTTAAGGTTAGGGGTTAGTTTAAAAGGTTAAGGTTAGGAGTTAGTTTAAAAGGTTAAGGTTAGGAGTTAGTTTATATGGTTAAGGTTAGGTTAGGAGTTAGTTTATAGGGTTAAGGTTAGGAGTTAGTTTAAAGGGTTAAGGTTAGGAGTTAGTTTAAAGGGTTAAGGTTAGGAGTTAGTTTAAAGGGTTAAGGTTAGGAGTTAGTTTAAAGGGTTAAGGTTAGGAGTTAGTTTAAAGGGTTAAGGTTAGGTTAGGAGTTAGTTTAAAAGGTTAAGGTTAGGAGTTAGTTTAAAGGGTTAAGGTTAGGGGTTAGTTTAAAGGGTTAAGGTTAGGTTAGGGGTTAGTTTAAAAGGTTAAGGTTAGGGGTTAGTTTAAAGGGTTAAGGTTAGGTTAGGAGTTAGTTTAAAGGGTTAAGGTTAGGAGTTAGTTTAAAGGGTTAAGGTTAGGAGTTAGTTTAAAGGGTTAAGGTTAGGAGTTAGTTTAAAAGGTTAAGGTTAGGGGTTAGTTTAAAGGGTTAAGGTTAGGAATTAGTTTAAAAGGTTAAGGTTAGGAGTTAGTTTAAAGGGTTAAGGTTAGGAGTTAGTTTAAAGGGTTAAGGTTAGGAGTTAGTTTATAGGGTTAAGGTTAGGAGTTAGTTTAAAGGGTTAAGGTTAGGAGTTAGTTTATAGGGTTAAGGTTAGGAGTTAGTTTAAAGGGTTAAGGTTAGGAGTTAGTTTAAAGGGTTAAGGTTGGTAGTTAGTTTAAATGGTTAAGGTTAGGAGTTAGTTTAAAGGGTTAAGGTTAGGGGTTAGTTTAAAGGGTTAAGGTTAGGAGTTAGTTTAAAGGGTTAAGGTTAGGTTAGGGGTTAGTTTAAAAGGTTAAGGTTAGGGGTTAGTTTAAAGGGTTAAGGTTAGGTTAGGAGTTAGTTTAAAGGGTTAAGGTTAGGGGTTAGTTTAAAGGGTCAAGGTTAGGAGTTAGTTTATAGGGTTAAGGTTAGGAGTTAGTTTAAAGGGTTAAGGTTAGGGGTTAGTTTAAAGGGTTAAGGTTAGGAGTTAGTTTAAAGGGTTAAGGTTAGGAGTTAGTTTAAAGGGTTAAGGTTAGGAGTTAGTTTAAAGGGTTAAGGTTAGGAGTTAGTTTAAAGGGTTAAGGTTAGGAGTTAGTTTATAGGGTTAAGGTTAGGAGTTAGTTTAAAGGGTTAAGGTTAGGAGTTAGTTTATAGGGTTAAGGTTAGGAGTTAGTTTAAAGGGTTAAGGTTAGGGGTTAGTTTAAAGGGTTAAGGTTAGGAGTTAGTTTAAAGGGTTAAGGTTAGGAGTTAGTTTAAAGGGTTAAGGTTAGGAGTTAGTTTAAAGGGTTAAGGTTAGGAGTTAGTTTATAGGGTTAAGGTTAGGAGTTAGTTTAAAGGGTTAAGGTTAGGAGTTAGTTTAAAGGGTTAAGGTTAGGAGTTAGTTTATAGGGTTAAGGTTAGGAGTTAGTTTAAAGGGTTAAGGTTAGGAGTTAGTTTAAAGGGTTAAGGTTAGGAGTTAGTTTAAAGGGTTAAGGTTAGGAGTTAGTTTAAAAGGTTAAGGTTAGGAGTTAGTTTATAGGGTTAAGGTTAGGGGTTAGTTTAAAAGGTTAAGGTTAGGAGTTAGTTTAAAAGGTTAAGGTTAGGAGTTAGTTTATATGGTTAAGGTTAGGTTAGGAGTTAGTTTATAGGGTTAAGGTTAGGAGTTAGTTTAAAGGGTTAAGGTTAGGAGTTAGTTTAAAGGGTTAAGGTTAGGAGTTAGTTTAAAGGGTTAAGGTTAGGAGTTAGTTTAAAGGGTTAAGGTTAGGAGTTAGTTTAAAGGGTTAAGGTTAGGAGTTAGTTTAAAGGGTTAAGGTTAGGTTAGGAGTTAGTTTAAAAGGTTAAGGTTAGGAGTTAGTTTAAAGGGTTAAGGTTAGGGGTTAGTTTAAAGGGTTAAGGTTAGGTTAGGGGTTAGTTTAAAAGGTTAAGGTTAGGGGTTAGTTTAAAGGGTTAAGGTTAGGTTAGGAGTTAGTTTAAAGGGTTAAGGTTAGGAGTTAGTTTAAAGGGTTAAGGTTAGGAGTTAGTTTAAAGGGTTAAGGTTAGGAGTTAGTTTAAAAGGTTAAGGTTAGGGGTTAGTTTAAAGGGTTAAGGTTAGGAATTAGTTTAAAAGGTTAAGGTTAGGAGTTAGTTTAAAGGGTTAAGGTTAGGAGTTAGTTTAAAGGGTTAAGGTTAGGAGTTAGTTTATAGGGTTAAGGTTAGGAGTTAGTTTAAAGGGTTAAGGTTAGGAGTTAGTTTATAGGGTTAAGGTTAGGAGTTAGTTTAAAGGGTTAAGGTTAGGAGTTAGTTTAAAGGGTTAAGGTTGGTAGTTAGTTTAAATGGTTAAGGTTAGGAGTTAGTTTAAAGGGTTAAGGTTAGGGGTTAGTTTAAAGGGTTAAGGTTAGGAGTTAGTTTAAAGGGTTAAGGTTAGGTTAGGGGTTAGTTTAAAAGGTTAAGGTTAGGGGTTAGTTTAAAGGGTTAAGGTTAGGTTAGGAGTTAGTTTAAAGGGTTAAGGTTAGGGGTTAGTTTAAAGGGTCAAGGTTAGGAGTTAGTTTATAGGGTTAAGGTTAGGAGTTAGTTTAAAGGGTTAAGGTTAGGGGTTAGTTTAAAGGGTTAAGGTTAGGAGTTAGTTTAAAGGGTTAAGGTTAGGAGTTAGTTTAAAGGGTTAAGGTTAGGAGTTAGTTTAAAGGGTTAAGGTTAGGAGTTAGTTTAAAGGGTTAAGGTTAGGGGTTAGTTTATAGGGTTAAGGTTAGGAGTTAGTTTAAAGGGTTAAGGTTAGGAGTTAGTTTAAAGGGTTAAGGTTAGGAGTTAGTTTAAAGGGTTAAGGTTAGGAGTTAGTTTAAAGGGTTAAGGTTAGGAGTTAGTTTAAAGGGTTAAGGTTAGGAGTTAGTTTAAAGGGTTAAGGTTAGGAGTTAGTTTAAAAGGTTAAGGTTAGGAGTTAGTTTATAGGGTTAAGGTTAGGAGTTAGTTTAAAAGGTTAAGGTTAGGAGTTAGTTTAAAAGGTTAAGGTTAGGAGTTAGTTTATAGGGTTAAGGTTAGGTTAGGAGTTAGTTTATAGGGTTAAGGTTAGGAGTTAGTTTAAAGGGTTAAGGTTAGGAGTTAGTTTAAAGGGTTAAGGTTAGGAGTTAGTTTAAAGGGTTAAGGTTAGGAGTTAGTTTAAAGGGTTAAGGTTAGGAGTTAGTTTAAAGGGTTAAGGTTAGGAGTTAGTTTAAAGGGTTAAGGTTAGGTTAGGAGTTAGTTTAAAAGGTTAAGGTTAGGAGTTAGTTTAAAGGGTTAAGGTTAGGGGTTAGTTTAAAGGGTTAAGGTTAGGAGTTAGTTTAAAGGGTTAAGGTTAGAGTTAGTTTAAAGGGTTAAGGTTAGGAGTTAGTTTAAAGGGTTAAGGTTAGGAGTTAGTTTAAAGGGTTAAGGTTAGGAGTTAGTTTATAGGGTTAAGGTTAGGAGTTAGTTTAAAGGGTTAAGGTTAGGAGTTAGTTTAAAGGGTTAAGGTTAGGAGTTAGTTTAAAGGGTTAAGGTTAGGAGTTAGTTTAAAAGGTTAAGGTTAGGGGTTAGTTTAAAGGGTTAAGGTTAGGAGTTAGTTTAAATGGTTAAGGTTAGGGGTTAGTTTATAGGGTTAAGGTTAGGAGTTAGTTTAAAGGGTTAAGGTTAGGAGTTAGTTTAAAGGGTTAAGGTTAGGAGTTAGTTTAAAAGGTTAAGGTTAGGAGTTAGTTTATAGGGTTAAGGTTAGGAGTTAGTTTAAAAGGTTAAGGTTAGGGGTTAGTTTAAAAGGTTAAGGTTAGGAGTTAGTTTATAGGGTTAAGGTTAGGTTAGGAGTTAGTTTATAGGGTTAAGGTTAGGAGTTAGTTTAAAGGGTTAAGGTTAGGAGTTAGTTTAAAGGGTTAAGGTTAGGAGTTAGTTTAAAGGGTTAAGGTTAGGAGTTAGTTTAAAGGGTTAAGGTTAGGAGTTAGTTTAAAGGGTTAAGGTTAGGGGTTAGTTTAAAGGGTTAAGGTTAGGAGTTAGTTTAAAGGGTTAAGGTTAGGAGTTAGTTTAAAGGGTTAAGGTTAGGAGTTAGTTTAAAGGGTTAAGGTTAGGAGTTAGTTTATAGGGTTAAGGTTAGGAGTTAGTTTAAAGGGTTAAGGTTAGAGTTAGTTTAAAGGGTTAAGGTTAGAGTTAGTTTAAAGAGTTAAGGTTAGAGTTAGTTTAAAGGGTTAAGGTTAGAGTTAGGGTTAGCTAACATGCTAAGTAGTTGCAAAGAAGCTAAAAAGTAGTAAGTATTTGCAAAGTTGCTAATTAGCTTAAATGCTAAAGTTGTCCGTGATGAGATTTGAACACCTAAACGTTCGCATTATACGCCCACCCATCCACCCCGACCAACCAACCTACTTTAGTCTTTTCCTGAAGTAACCTTTTGTCTTACGTAACCACACCAAACATATAATGCACATTTTTGTATATCGGATTTTTTCATTTAGTATGTTACGTCTAGTCTATGTGACCAGGTTGCCTTATCAGTAGAAACTGTGTCGAAGCTCAACAAGACAGACGGGGTATTCTCAGACTCGCCATTGCCACTTGGTCTACGTCTCACCAAACGGTGGGCGTCACAAACACCAAGAATATTATTTTTTATTTGATCCAACTCTATACTCAATACTTCCCCACTGATCACTAATTTGAGCAGCGCCCTGATCCGAGTAGTGATGGGGTTTCGGGGCGGCAGGGTAGTCTAGTCGTTAGAGCGTTGGACAAGTAACCGAAAGGTTGCAAATCCCCAAGGTACAAATCTGTCGTTCTGCCCCTGAACAGGCAGTTACTGTCCCTAGGCCGTCATTGAAAATAATAATTTGTTCTTAACTAACTTGCCTGGTTAAATACAATTAAAAAATTACGCCTCTTTTTACTGACTTGGATCATTTTGACAAGTTCAGGAAAAATAAGGAATATTTCGCGAACTGCACATCACTACTCCGGAGAGCAAAGCACAACGCACTACAGGTTGAGCCTCGAGCCTCGACAGATGTAACCGATCCCAGTTTGTCCGTACACAGCCTAAAACAACATACGGGTCGGCCAAAAACCAGGAATCCACTTTTTCCCCAAAAAATCTCCCTCCAAAATCGGTTCTGATGGAACTCCCATGGCAACCAGTGAAAGTGTCTACCACACTTGTCGCCGCAGCCCGGCTCAACTTCAGACCTCTCTCTAGGCCCGGTGACGGACACACTCAAGGTTTTTCTAGAGACCCAGTAGAGTTAGGTAGGTAGGTAAATGCTCTTGGTTTGTATTCAGGAGTTGTTCTTTATTTTTTAAAACAATTTTCTACATTGTAGAATAATAGTGAAGACATCAAAACTATGAAATAGCACATGTGGAATCATGTAGTAACCAAAAAGTGTTAAACAAATGAAAATATCTGTTATATTTGAGATTCTTCAATGTAGCCACCCTTTGCCTTGATGACAGCCTTGCACACTCGTTTAGCCATTCTCTCAACCAAAGGACAGATTTCCACCGGTCTAATGTCCATTGCTCGTGTTTGTTGGCCCAGGCGAGTCTCTTCTTCTTATTGGTGTCCTTTAGTAGTGGTTTCTTTGTAACAATTCAAACCCCATGTGGGCGCAACTCAATATTAGGAAGGTGTTCTTAATGTTTTGTTCATTCAGTGTATACTCCTTTCATAATATTTCCCCTAATGCTGTGTCTATTATTCTGTCTCTGTCTATTGTTGATTCATTCCTTCCTCGTTCTCAACAGTTAAATTAAATAAGTTTAGTTTGTCCTTATCTTCATCATTAAAATGACATGCTTTGAATAATATAGGACTAGAATTAGATGAAGACAGCTTTCGCTTCTCTTCACTAAGATTGAATGGTTATGAATTAATAACTGTTATAGTCTACCACCATCTGAATGGTTCTGGGTCTGAATTAATAACTACTATAGTCTACCACCATCTGAATGGTTGTGTCTGAATTAATAACTGCTATAGCCTACCACCATCTGAATGGTTGTGTCTGAATTAATAACTGCAATAGTCTACCACCATCGCCCGTTCTCTCTTCTCTCAAACTCTTTGTGAGTCCTATTAGCTGCTCTATTTAACATGCAGGGGGGGGGGGGGGGCAGAGCCAAAAAGTCCTTGACCTCTTTGAACCCCTAACAGAACCACTGTCTCCTCTGACCCGGTCTGTCCCACTTCCCAGGGGACATGGGATTCATTACTAATTTACCACGAGGCTATTCAAGGGTCACTTGCTCTGTGTAACCAACACACACACACACACACACACACACACAACCGCTCAGCCTGGAGGACTTCCAGGGTACGTCCCAAAAGCTACCCTATTCCCTATTTAGTGCACTACTTTTGACCAGAGCTCAAAGGAAGTAATGCACTCTGTAGGGAATAGGGTGCCATTTGAGATGCAAACCTTTAGCATGAGTTATGAAATGGAGAGAAACAACAGGTGTAGACTAACAGTGAAATGGCAGGGAGAGAGAAAGAGAAACAACAGGTGTAGACTAACAGTGAAATGGCAGAGAGAGAGAGAGGGAGAGAGAGAGAGAGAAACAACAGGTGTAGACTAACAGTGAAATGGCAGGGAGAGAGAGAGAGAGAGAGAGAGAGAGAGAGAGAAACAACCGGTGTAGACAGGTCTAGGTGGGCGTCTGTCCTCGGTGGCGGCTCTGGCGCGGGATGTGGACCCCACTCCACCATAGTCTTTGTCCGCCTTTTAACCCACCTCCGTGGCCTCTTTAGAGCGGCGACCCTCGCCGCCGACCTCGGACTGGGGACCCTAGCAATGGCTCCCGAATGGACGGGCGATTCCGGCAGCTCCTGACTGACGGGCTACTCTGGCAGCTCAGAACAGACGGGAGACTCTGGCAGCTCAGGACAGACTGGAGACTGGCAGCTCAGGACAGACGGGAGACTCTGGCAGCTCAGGACAGACGGGAGACTCTGGCAGCTCAGGACAGACGGGAGACTCTGGCAGCTCAGGACAGACGGGAGACTCTGGCAGCTCAGGACAGACGGGAGACTCTGGCAGCTCAGGACAGACTGGAGACTCTGGCAGCTCAGGACAGACGGGAGACTAAGGCAGCTCAGGACAGACGGGAGCACCTGTAGGGAGGAGACGGAGAGACAGCCTGGTGCGGGGGGCTGCCACCGGAGGCCTGGTGCGTGGAGGAGGCACCGGATAGACCGGACCGTGGAGGCGCACTGGAGGTCTCGAGCACCGAGCCTGCCCAACCCTACCTGGCTGGATGCTCCCCGTAGCCAGGCCAGTGCGGCGAGGTGGAATAGACCGCACTGGGCTGTGCTGGCGAACAGGGGACACCATGAGCAGGGCTGGTACCATGTACCCTGGCCCGAGGAGAGGCACTGGAGACCAGATGCGCTGAGCCGGTTTCATGGCATCTGGCTCTAGCCCGGCCAATACGAGGCGCTGCTATGTACTACACCAGGCTATGCCTGCGCACCGGGGACACCGTGCACCTCACGGCACAACACAGTGCCTGCCCGGTCCACCTCTCTCCACGGTAAGCACGGGGAGTTGGCTCAGGTCTCCTACCTGACAGCCACACTCCCCGTGTGCCCCCCCAATACATTTTTGGGGCTGCCTCTCGTCCCAGCCACGCTGCCATGCTGCCTCCTCATACCACCGCCTCTCGGCTTTCGCTGCCTCCAGCTTTGCCTTGGGGCGGCGATATTCTCCCGGCTCTACCCAGGGTCCCTTGCCATTCGAGATCTCCTCCCAAGTCCAGGAGTCTTGAAACCGCTGCTCCTGGGTACCACGCTGCTTGGTCCGGTTGTGGTGGGTGATTCTGTAACGGCTGTTGTTGGTGGAAGAAGAGGAGGACCAATGCGCAGCGTGGGAAGTGTCCATGTTAGATTTATTCGATAACTGAACAAAAACAATAAAATGACAAAATTAACAGTCCTGAACGGTGAAGCAACAGAAAATAATCACCCACAACTCAAGGGTGAGAAACAGGCTGCCTAAGTATGGTTCTCAATCAGGGACAACGATTGACAGCTGCCTCTGATTGAGAACCATACCAGGCCAAACACAGAAATCCCAAATTATAGAAAAAAGAATATAGACTGCCCACCCCAACTCACGCCCTGACCATACTAAAACAAACATAGACTGCCCACCCCAACTCACGCCCTGACCATACTAAAACAAAGACAAAACAAAGGAACTAAGGTCAGGAGGACCTTAGCGTAATATATTTAACATGTCGTATACTATCTATTAACAGTTTCACTCATTACATTTGAATGAACTTAATCGTTATGACACGCCCCCTCTCTATTGTCATTGGTTGCACTAATCACACTGTAACCTGGTTCAAGTCTTCATGACATCACCCTGAGGAAGGCACAGCGATACCCATTAAATTGCTGTGCGTTTATACATGAAGAGTGGGACTTTCTTTATTTTTTATAGTTTATAGTTTATATGATATAGGAAATATGATTTTATTATATAATATATTAAATATAATGACATTTCCTCCGTGGTTTGTATTCAAAGGAACAGCTCTGACTATCGACAGCTTGTTATCTCAATGTGAGAATCAAAAATGTTGGAAAGAGAGAGAGAGAGAGAGAGAGATTGATAAAAACTAGTCCAAGTCATTGTTATTCCTCTCAGACCTGGGTTCAATGGAGAGGCTGAACTTTTGTACCGACCTGATGGAAACAGCTATCTGTGTGCATGTCTATAGATACCCTGTGATACAGAAGCCACAGAGAAGGGACAATGAATGCGAATCTCTCTTTTCAGAGTGGAAATGAGTTATTCTAACTGGCTTGGGCTTTTCACCTATTTCACTGTGTCACTATTGACCCAAGCTGTGTTCTAAATAGCACCCTAATTCCCTCGGTCGTGCCCTACGTTTGACCAGAGTCCTATGAGCCCTGGTGAAAAGTAGTGCAATACATATGGAATATGGAGCCATTTGGGATACACAGTGTGCTCATGGCATAACATCTGTATTGGCCAGCAGATAGACACGTCGAAAGCCTCCGTTCTCTAAATGTCAGGAGAATAAGAAGCACACACACAGGTTTTGTCCCAAAATGGTACCTTATTCCCTATGTAGTGTACCTTATTCCCTATGTAGTGTACCTTATTCCCTATGTAGTGTACCTTATTCCCTATGTAGTGTACCCCTTTCCCTATGTAGTGTACCCTATTCCCTATGTAGAGTACCCTATTCCCTATGTAGTGTACCCTATTCCCTATGTAGTGTACCCTATTCCCTATGTTGTGCACTATATTCCCGATGTAGTGTACCCTATTCCTTATGTAGTGTACCCTATTCACTATGTAGTGTACCCTATTTCCTATGTATTGTACCCTATTCCCTGTGTTGTGCACTATATTCCATATGTAGTGTACCCTATTCCCTATGTAGTGTACCCTATTCTCTATGTAGTGTACCCTATTCCATATGTAGTGTACCCTATTCCCTATGTAGTGTACCCCTTTCTCTATGTAGTGTACCCTATTCCTTATGTAGTGTACCCTATTCCCTATGTAGTGTACCCTATTCCCTATGTTGTGCACTATAGTCCCAATGTAGGTCACTATATTCCCTATGTAGGGCACTATATTCCCTATGTAGGGCACTATATTCCCTATGTAGGCCACCATATTCCCTATGTAGGGCACTATATTCCCTATGTAGGGCACTATATTCCCTATGTAGGGCACTATATTCCCTATGTAGGGCACTATATTCCCTATGTAGGGCACTATATTCCCTATGTAGGGCACTATATTCCCTATGTAGGGCACTATATTCCCTATGTAGGGCACTATAGTCCCTATGTAGGGCACTATATTCCCTATGTAGGCCACCATATTCCCTATGTAGGGAACTATATTCCCTATGTAGTGTACCCTATTCCCTATGTAGTGTACCCTATTCCCTATGTAGTGTACCCTATTCCCTATGTAGGTCACCATGTTCCCTATTTAGGGCACTATATATTTATATATATATTCAATCAATCAAATGTATTTATAAAGCCCTTCTTACATCAGCTGATATCTCAAAGTGCTGTACAGAAACCCAGCCTAAAACCCCAAACAGCAAGCAATGCAGGTGTAGAAGCACGGTGGCTAGGAAAAACTCCCTAGAAAGGCCAAAACCTAGGAAGAAACTAGAGAGGAACCAGGCTATGAGGGGTGGCCAGTCCTCTTCTGGCTGTGCTGGGTGGAGATTATAACAGAACATGGCCAAGATGTTCAAATGTTCATAGATGACCAGCAGGGTCAGATAATAATAATCACAGTGGTTGTAGAGGGTGCAACAGGTCAGCAACTCAGGAGTAAATGTCAGTTGGCTTTTCATAGCCGATCATTCAGAGTTAGAGACAGCAGGTGCGGTAGAGAGAGAGAGAGTCGAAAACAGCAGGTCTGGGACAGGTAGCACGTCCGGTGAACAGGTCAGGGTTCCATAGCCGCAGGCAGAACAGTTGAAGAACAGCCTTTCCGTTCGCCTTCACACCCCTGGGCCAGACTACACTCAATCATAGGACCTACTGAATAGATGAGTCTTCAGTAAAGACTTATATGTTCGTGACAGAGTCTGCGTCTCTCACATTAAATCAAATCAAAATCAAATCAAATGTATTTATATAGCCCTTCGTACATCAGCTGATATCTCAAAGTGCTGTACAGAAACCCAGCCTAAAACCCCAAACAGCAAGCAATGCAGGTGTAGAAGCACGGTGGCTAGGAACAACTCCCTAGAAAGGGCATGGATAGGCAGACCATTCCATAAAAATTGAGCTCAATGGGAGAAAGCCCTGCCTCCTGTTATGCACGTGAGTGAGGACCCAAAAGCGGTTTAACAAAAACAGAGTTCTTTAATGTCGAAACACAGGTAAGACATAGATCCTCTTCAAATGGATATGATGGCAAAATAAACAACCCGCAGAGAGGGCGACAAATGAAACATAAAGTCCTTCTGAATATCACAGAAGAGTTCCCCTTCTAGCAGCAGAGGAGAATAGCTGGGTTAGAGTCCTCTTCTAGCAGCAGAGGGGATTAGCTGGGTTGTAGAGGACAGAGGTACCTGATCACACGTAGCCTCAGATGAACAGGCAGATTCCGACAGGACAGGACAAGGTTGAAGCAAACAAGACGATAGTTTGGTTCTGGCATGAGAAACTCAAACGAGAATCTGACAAAGACAGAAGCAGGAACAGAGAGAGAAATAGAGACCCAATCAGAGGGAAAAAGGGAACAGGTGGGAAAAGGGTGAACGAGGTAGTTAGAGAAGACAAGGAACAGCTGGGGGAAGGAGGGGAAGAGAAGGCAACCCAATACGACCAGCAGAGGGAGACAGGGTGAAGAGAAAGAACAGGAACAAGACACAACATGACAATACATGACACCTCCAGCTGTTTGCTTAGAAATTCTAGGGACAGTAAGGAGGCCTGCGTCTTGTGACCGTAGCGTACGTGTAGGTATGTACGGCCGGACCAAATCAGAGAGATAGGTAGGAGCAAGCCCATGTAATGCTTTGTAGGTTAGCAGTAAAAACCTTGACATCAGCCCTTGCCTTAACAGGAAGCCAGTGTAGAGAGGCTAGCACTGGAGTAATATGATCACATTTTGGGGTTCTAGTCAAGATTCTAGCCACCGTATTTAGCACTAACTGAAGTTTATTTAGTGCTTTATCCGGGTAGACGGAAAGTAGAGCATTGCAGTGGTCTAATCTAGAAGTGACAAAAGCATGGATGAATTTTTCTGCATCTTTTTTGGACAGAAAGTTTCTGATTTTTTTGCAACATTACGTAGATGGTAAAAAGCTGTCCTATCAAGATGAATTGTCAGATCCAACAGAAGATCTCTTTGTTTCTTGGGACCTTAGAACTAGCATCTCTGTTTTGTCCGAGTTTAAAAGTAGAACGTTTGCAGCCATCCACTTCCTTATGTCTGAAACACAGGCTTCCAGGGAAGGCAATTTTGGGGCTTCACCATGTTTCATTGAAATGTACAGCTGTGTGTCGTCCGCATAGCAGTGAAAGTTAACATGATGTTTCCGAATGACATCACCAAGAGGTAGAATATATATAGTGAAAACAATAGTGGTCCTAAAACGGAGCCTTGAGGAACACCGAAACACCGAAACGTCAGAAGACAAACCATCCACAGAGACAAACTGATATCTTACCGACAGATGAGATCTAAACCAGGCCAGAACTTGTCCATGTAGACCAATTTGGGTTTCCAATCTCTCCAAAAGAATGTGGTGATCGATGGTATCAAAAGCAGCACTAAGGTCTAGGAGCGCGAGGACAGATGCAGAGCCTCGGTCCGATGCCATTAAAAGGTAATTTACCACCTTCACGAGTTCCGTCTCAGTGCTATGATGGGGTCTAAAACCAGACTGAAGCATTTTGTATATATTGTTAGTCTTCAGGAAGGCAGTGAGTTGCTGGGCAACAGCTTTTTCAAAAT